>NC_056737.1:887610739-887668239 GCF_019279795.1 Protopterus annectens
TTAGAATTTTTAATTGTTAAGCTCACATGTTGATGTTTTTTCTAGCTTCATTTTAAAACATGAGGGACATTACTGTCTCTTTTCTTTCTTCTAAGGGTAAATCTACTGTAAGTGGTTATGACTCAGTTTATGGTTCTTCCAGAGCAGAAGCTACTGGGTCTGTTATAACAAGATTTGCACAGTTACTTTCTCTAAATGTGCCTGAAGGTATAAAAGCTGAAATTTTGAATTCTTCCCTTGATTTGGAGGTTATATTTCAATAATATGTTGCTGATGCTCTGAAAAAAACTCTGTGATGAGAGAAGAAAACCGATTCAAGGGATCACTCACTTTTTTTCAGCCTTTCTTCTCAGAATTTGTTCAACATTTCATCCCTGTTTCAAGATTCTTTTATAAAAAGCAAATTAATCAGACTACGCAGTCTTCAGCAAGCAGATGTTCACTAAGACAGTTCTACAAGTCTAACTGACCGTCTATAAATCCCACCTCCCACACTGGCAAACCTTAATTATTCCCCTATTTCTGATTTCTATTTCTCTTTTTGGCAGCTGTCCAATAGGTATTCTAATGGCTTTGTGAGTCCCTACCTCCTTTTTAAGGATTTCCTTTTCATCTTCCAGATCAAACTTCTTTATTCCCTTGTTTTTTGTTTTTTAGAGTTTGCTGTCTATATAGAAATAGAACCTGTCTCTCTCTTTCTCCTTCTCTGTCTCTCTTGCAGGGGAATTTATTCTAGGATGTTTCCAGATCAAAGAGAGAAAATTCATGGAGACTAGTCCTGAATCTCTTTTTTCTCAACCATTTTGTGGAAGTTCAAAATTTCAAAATACTGTCACTGGTACCTCTCATTTCCCTTTTTAGATTTTTGGTAACCCTAGATTTAAAAGATGTTTATCATCGCATTCCTATAACCACAGTTTTTCAACATTTTTTTAAGATTGTCTGTGTCCGAATAACACTTTTAGTTCTCTATATTACCCTTTGAGTTATCCACTACTCCGATATTCGCAAAGTACTCACTCCAGGGATAGCCTGTTGCAGACTGCAGGGTATTCACTTTTTCCCTTATTTTAAACATCTGGCTTATTATTGCAGAATCTGCTACAAACTGTCAGATATCTGTATCTCTGAAGTCCTTGAGGGGACAAAAGCGTTTAACTTGTTTTACTAATAAATAGTTGGAACACACTCTTGGCATGGAGAGTGTATGGTTCTTCATGGTTATTGATACTTCACTGCACGGACTGCACACAAAGGTGGTTATTATCTCTCACTTTGGTAAGAGATCTCATTCTCAAACTAGGGTTACAGGAGAACATTAAAAAATATTGTCTTATACCATCCCACATGGTATTCCTGGGGTATCTTCTGAATACTTCTATTCAAAGAGCTTTTCTCCTGCAAGATGCACTAAATCTATTTCTAGATCCATTTGTGAGTCTCTCCACTCAGACTAGCACTACTGCAAATGAATTTCTTGAGATTTTAGCATTTTTGGCATCTATGATTCTCATGATTTTGCTAGTCAGACTCTGCATAAAATACATTAAAAAAAATCAGTGCTACCTAAAATCTATATGATCCTAACATCAATACCCATTTCTAATTTTGGGATTTGTAAAAATTGAACTATTTTTGGTGGAGAGGTAAATTTTACCTTCTACCTCCCAGCTCCTCTGTTGTCAGTAACAACAGATGCCTCACCTTTTGTTTGTGGGGGCTGTCTCTTTGGAAGTAAGAGTGCTGGGTCTTTGAATCAAAAAAGACAAGAGCAAAACATTTAACTATCAAAGAGATGTTGGCAGTAATAAATTCACTCATCTCTCTCAATTGTCTGTGGTCCCCAGGACCTCTACAAGTGATGACAGACTACACCACATTGATGTGGTACCTAAACAAACAGGGTGTTTCCATATATTACCCTCTGTGCAGTTTAATCATGGTAGCCGGAGGTATGGCAATTCAGCAAAATCTCACTTTACAAGCTTCTTATGTTCAGGCAGAGCAAAAACTTTGTGGCAGATAAGCTGAGCAGTACCAGGACAGACCCTTACTAATGGAAATCGAATCAGTGGGTCTTCCAGACCTGTTTGCCTCCATTCACAACAAACAGCTGGCAAAGTATTACTCCACAATTCCCTGTGAGCAGCCTGGAAAACAGATGCATTCAAATTTTCTTGGACTTGAATATTTCTATACATGCCTACTTGCATGATATCCAGGGTCATTGTGAAGATTCAGAAGGACCCCTAATATATTTGCAGTGACTCCCTTCTGGCCAGGCAACAGTGGTTCTCTCTTCTTTTGGAAATGGCCAAGTGTAATTACTACAAGTTTCCTCACAGAGTGGACCAAGTCACAGAAGATTTGTTATTTTACACAACCTGACTTCAGACATTTTCAGGTGGCAGCCTTGATGACAGAATGTTAATTCCATTTAGGCACCATTTTTCTGAGTACATGCAGCAGATATTATAGGAGGCAGAGAAACATACTATTAGAAAATCATGTATATTAATGCAAAAGATTTTCTAGCTGGTGCCGCATTAAGAACCGACACCCTTTTATGGCTAGCAATTATCTGGTTCTAAGACATCTCAGTGAGTTTTTATCTTCTGATCTTTCTTTCATCTTTAGCCGATTTCAACATATTTGGCCATGGATCTCTCCTCTTTCAGTGCATTTTCATGTCAAGCTGATTTTGAAAGGGGTTTTTAATAATCTATCCATCCAAAAAACATGCAGCTGCTCATTTTATTTAAAAAATATATTTTATTCCATTTGAACCAGTTATTTAGGCTAGTCTGAGATTGTTATCGTGGAAAACAGTGTTACTTATTGCTCTGACTTCTGCAGGAAGACTGCCTGAGTGGGTCAGTCTGTTCTAATATTCTCAAAGATAGAATTTCCTTGAGAAAAAATCCTTCATTTATGCCTAAAGTTGCATCTTAGTTTACTTGGAGCCAAACTGTCTTTCACCCTATCTTCTTTTCAGAACCTAAAATGAGGCAGAATGGATCCAAGTACAGTAGATGTCCGCAAGCTTCTCAGTTATTATGTTAACAGAACTAAAATTTTCTGAAATTCTGTCCTGCTATAAATTTTTTATGAATGTAAGAAATGAGAATAACCACTGTCAAAACACACTGTTTTCTGTTTTCAGTAATAATACAGGTGCCTATGGATATGAGGGGTAGATGTTGTAAAAACGAGCTGGAAACTATTGAGACTGAATGGCAAGTTAAATTAAATGCCGACAAGTTCCAAGGGTTAAATGAGACTGTTAACATAAAATGTTTTTTAAAAGAACAAAGGCTAAAAATATATTATTTATTCAACTTTTTAGTAAAATGCATTTTATTAGGCTTTCAGCATGATTTGTTTCATATTACTGTTTTTATGGGAATGGGATAATTGGATGTGATTAGATTATATTGCTCTCTGAATTTTATTGGTTTGTGGTTGTTTAAATAAAGGGATGGAATGCCATGTGAAAATGTATTCTGAAGAAGTCTTTTCAGATGAAAGTGTTTATCGTATTGAATATGAGGAAATGGTAGTGAACATGGAGAAGTTTGAGAAAACTGTTGTTTTTAGAAAACATAAAATATTGCAAAGGGACAGGCTGTCTTATTTTAATAAAACAGCGTATCCTATTAACAGTGAATTTAATATACGGAACAAACCATCTAATAATCATCAGAATGTACCCTTAAATTATAATAAGGAAGTGCAACATGGCAATTATACATCCAAGTCTAATAGTACAACAGGAAACAGTGAGGATGTTCATCCTGTGGTTATTGCCAAACAGAACGATGGTGAGGTTGCAACAAAAGCATTTAAAGTTATGAACAATGTTGTGGAATTGCCTTTTTATTCTCCTAATCATTCCAACAAACTAAATGTTACAAAAAACTTCCAGGAAACCAGGGGGGAGGAGCTGTTTGACGAATTGCAAGGGGAATGGGTGTCGGATTTAAGAGTGTTAACAGAAAGGACATTACTAGTGAGTGAAAATTCAATGATTATTAACTTATCTGACTATCATGAGCAGACAAGGTGATCCGCTGTGGCGACCCCTAACTGGGAAAAGCCGAAAGAAGAAGAAGAAAACACTATAAATTACTTAGGGTAGGCTTAAGTTTTGTGCCTAGCCATCAAGCTAATATTACTAAGACTATTTTAGAGCTTAAATTTTATACACAGAAGCTAAATTTAAATTATTTATTGAAGAAGCTAATTTGAAACAAACTTTGAGAAAGCCCTCCACTTTCAATTCAACATTAAATGGAACTATTAAAGTATTTGAACAATGCTGTGAGAAGGATATTAGAACATTGCTTGACAGTAGGAGAATTAAAAAGTCTTTTTACAACCTATCGCTTGAGGAAAAAATAGAGCCTTACATGAATTAAAGAGTTTAACCTACTTAAGGTTCATGAAAACTGACAAGAGAGGTGGGCTGGTAATAATGGATATTTGCAATTATGGAAATGTTGAGTAATATTAATGAATATCAGGAGGTGGAACTGCATTTTTTTCATGAAAAGTATAAAAGATTGAGTATCTCTTGTATGATCTGTTAATGAATAGTCAGATTAATTATGAATTATATGATTTTTGAAGAACTGAGTATCCAAAAATAGGGGTGATATTCGGAATTCCCAAAATTCACAAACATGCCACCAATCCACCTTTTCGGCCTATTGTATCAGCACTTGAGAATGTTTTCTTGACAAAATGTTGAATCCAGTAGTGCAAAAATTGACATCTTATTTGCAAGATTCATGTTTTTTTTTATTTAAAATAAGACAATTTCATGACACCTTTGAATACTGTTATGATATAGTCACTATGATGACTATTGATATGTGTTCTCTTTTCATCTGTTTACTACAAATACAAGAGGTGGAATGTTTAAGGTTATTTTTAATTCAGAATTTGTTTTTAGTACTGAACAAGTTGATTTAGTTTGTATATTGATAGAAATTATGTTGGAAAATATTTTTTTTTCTGTTTAATAAAAAATATATGCAAGTCAAAAGTGTGGCAATGGGTTCAGCTGTGGTGCCAGTGTTTGCCCGTCTAGTTCTAGGGCGGTGAGAAATGAATATACTTATTAATAGTACCCATTTTTGGTAAGATTTTATTTTATAAAAGGTTTGTTGATGACCTTTTTTGATTGTTAATATGACAACTAGTAAATGTAAAGAATTTATTAGCGAAATTAATGAGATTTCGGATTTCTTTCATTTCAGTATTAGTGACCTAGGAACAGTCATACATTTTCTGGATGTTCAGTTAGAATGGGATTTAGAAAAGAGAAAAATAGAAAGTAAGATTTACAGGAAAGGTACATTTTCCAACAGCTACATACATTATAATAATGGTCATCCAAAATTTATGAAAATAAATATTCCAAGAGGACATGTCATCAGAGCATCTAGGATGACAGCTTCAGATTAAATTTTTAAGGAAGAAATATTACATATTATTTAGATAGAGGGGTTATGATCACAAAATTTATGTAAGATTGCTGAAGAAGTAAGTAATAAAAGCAGTACATTGTTTATACCTATATTAAAAGGAGAACTTTATGGAAGTAGTGTAAGTACCTTATCCATTAATTCTAGAGGAACACCAGTACAACAACAAGGTCCTATTTTTATGTTAGATATGTCAGTTGACTGTTATAAAATTAGAGAGATAGTTAAGAAAACCTGGAATATCCAGGAAGGAAATTTCAAATTATTTAAAGTAATTGGACCTAGACCAAATTTTGCATATAAAAGAAATACTTGCATAAAAAGTTATTTACAGAGAGTTAAAACAAGTGTAGAAATACCATATTCTAGTAAACCTAAAGGAATGTTTATATGTGGCACATGTGGATTCATACACTTTAGTCCATGTATAGCTTTTTAGCACCCTGATTATATCATTTAGAAAGGTATTTTACTTGTAAAAGTATAGGTGTTTTTTGTATTGGTAAATGTTCAGCTTTTTATATCAGAATGACCACTAGAATTATAGAGAAATGAATAAAAGAACATTTGCATTCTATTTGAACTAGAGACCCTAATAACACCTTATATAAACATACTTTAACCTGTGAGAAGTATAAAAAAAAAATCAGTTTTCAGTAACAGTACAGGTGCCTATGGATGTGAGGTGTGAATATTATAAAAACAAGCTGGAGACTATTGAGACTGAATGGCAAGTTAAATTAAATCCCAACAAGTTCTCAGGGTTAAATGAGATTGTTAACATAAAATGTTTTTTAAAACAACAAAGGCTAAAAATATAATATTATTTATTCAACTTTTATTGAGTAAAATGCTTTTTATTAGGCTTTCAGTATGATTTGTTTCATATTAGTGTTTATATGGGGTGGGATAATTGGATGTGATTAGATTATATCGTTCTCTGAATTTTATTGGTTTGTGGTTGCTTAAATAAGGATATGGTATGCCTTGTGAAAATGTATTCTGAAGAAGTCTTTTGAGATGAAAGCATTTAATTAAAGTTTAGTGGCACTGAAACTGACACATTGTGTGGTCTTCAACTATCCTTTGTGATTTCTGGGTGGTTTTAAGTAGTTTACTCAGTTATTATGTTGACAGAACTAAAATCTTCAGAAATTCTGTACAATTATTAATTTCTTATGATAGTAAGAAATTACAATAACCAGTGTTAAAACAGACAGTTTCTATACGGTTGTCACATGCTATTTCCTTTTGTTATTCCCACTGTAATAGGTTAAATCCGAACAGGGCCAAGGCACTCTCTACTAGGGTTTTGGCTTATACGGTCGCTTTTTGAAAAGGGGTGGATTTTAGAAGTATTCTACAGGTAGTACCTTGGTCCCCTGTGCATGCTTTTACAAAGCATGACAAAGTAAATGACATCTGATGTTGTAAATCTTTATTCATTCCTTACTGTCACGACTTCAGTTCCAGCCTCAGAACTGACACGGCCATTACCAAATTCATGCCAGCCAAAAACTCTCAGCTAAGACCTACCCCCAATGCCCCTCTCATAGTCTCTCCAGATCTTGTTTGCCACATTCCTTGTTAGATGTGCCAAGCCTTCTCTCCAGCTGTGTAGCTTTTTGTGTTTTTTCTAGCTCTTAGTGTTTATTAGCTAGTCTGTTCGAGTCTAAGGTTATTTCTTGTCTTTACATTTCTCATTTTCTGACTAAACCCTACCCACTACCTTGGTAGTTCTTTCGTACCATCATTGGTATACTCCCTCTTCCCTTCCTAGTATGCCCTTCTCTTACCTTTCTGGTATTTCTTAGTACCATTGTTGGTACTTTTTTCCTAGCCTTCTATATAAAAAAAAAAAAAAACAATACACACAGTTTTTTTACTATCCCTTTATCTTTCTTGTTTGGTAGTTTAGTTTATTGTGTGGTAATATTAGTTTGTTATAATGTCGGATAAGGCCAAGCTTGGGTTCAATCAGTGTGATAAGTCCGGGCGTAAAATGCCCAACTCTGATGGTCATGCCCGGTGTGTTTATTGTTTGGGCGTTGACCACATTAAAGTTTCCTGTGACATTTGTTCTAGCTTCAGTAACCGTACTGTAGCTGAATGTGGGAACAAACTTATTCTTAAGGGTATGCTGAAAACACCCTTCTTGGAGGCTCTTTCTGGGATGGAGGTCTCACCACCTCCTAAGCATAAGGACATGAAAAAACATAAAGAGAAACGGAGTCATTTGGTTCCGACATCTCTGTCCTCCTCAGGAACCGAGTTGACACTGGGCTTCTCCCGCGCCTTCGGCACAGACAGCTTCGGCACCAGGGTGCATGCCTTCTCCCTCGGTACTGCCTTTAATTTTGACTCAGACTCTAACCACTGTAACAGCTTCGGCACCATCCCCCTTGGTGCCGACCTTGTTTTTGACACAGGCTCCGACTACTGTACCTGCATTGGCACCATCCCCGGCCATGGTGCCAATATCTTATATGGCTCCACTGATACTGACACCGTCAATTCTGAAGGTTGAGCTCCTTCCCAGAACCAGGTATTCTCCCTCTTATGACCCCTTTTTGGGAGAACAGTTTAGCCCATTTCTTGAGAGGCCAGAATCTCCATCAGCAGCTACCTTCAGATCTACCAGGAGTCTTTCAGAACAAGATGCAGTGAGGGTTGTGGATCAGCTTTTGGCAGCTAGAGGATTACCTACCCCGGCTAGGTCTTCTCTCCCTCTTGGAGCAGAAGCTCTCACGGCTTATTCACCTATATATCCTCCTCTGGCCTCCTTCCAGGTCTCAGAGACTTCGGTACCCATGGCCATCCCGGTGCATTCCGTCTCGACTCTGACAGCGGAGACGTCCCTGTCGGCACCGATTACTCTTGGTGCAATGGCTCCTTTGGAACTGGTGCACTCTCGGAGCAGTGATTGAGCTGTTGGGACCATGGCACCAAGTTTGGTACCTATTTTTTCAGTGGCACCGTCTGTGGCCATGCGTTTCCCAGCAGCTACCGGTCCTCTCGGAGCTCCTCACCTGGAGGCGGGCTCCTCATGGCGGGGTGTGACCCTGGTTCCAAGGTTGTCCTTCTTAGTTCCAGGCTCCCATCCCTTCTCGGGTGAGCCTGCTTTCCAGGTGATGGAAAGGGTCCTTGCTTCAATAGGCTCACAGTTGGCACCATTGGTATCGACACCAGAACCCCCCTCTAGCATGCAGCTGTCCCAACTCCCTACTCTGGGATCCTGAGCATGGGAGCCACAAGACCTTCCCTTGAAGGGACCCCTTTCTGCGAAGTCCTCCTCAGAAGATCCCACTGGGGAGCCACCCTGGAAGAAACTTTGTAAGAGGAAGTATCTTGATTCCCCTGAGGAATCCATCACCGAAGACACCGACTGCGATGAGGGAGAAGGGTCCCCATGGTCTTCCCTGGAAGATGTCTCATTTGGAGACATTCTCAAGATCCTCAAGCAGAGGGGAGACTGGAAGCTCTCCAACCCTTCTTCAGAGGAATCGTGTTCTTGCAGGCCTTCCGTGCTCGGCCATCTACTTCCTGGGTGACCCCACCTGCGTATGAGCTTATTAAACTTATTGTGCAGCATGCCTGGAAGGCTCCATACAATGTAGAACCTGTCCCCTGGAGTCCAGATAAAATTGTATCCACTCCTGAAGACCAACCCAATTGGTCCAAACAACTGGCAGTTGATTACATGGTCGTGGTGGCGGCCACCAAGAAGGTACTGGCAGAAGGTAGTTCAACTGTTCATCCCCGAACAGGGAGTCTCGGGCTATGGACAGACTGGGGAAGTGGGTGTATGCTTCAGTGACCTTTGCCATTCGGTCACTGAATTATTTGGCATACTTTACTCACCTCCAAAGAGACCTACTCTCAGATGTTTGCCTCTTTGGCAGGGGCACTGCCTGAGGAGGTGCATGATACTGTTGCCTCTCAGCTAGCTACCCTGGAATCCATCTCAAGCTGCTGAATGTGCTTGATCTCTTACACTACCGATGGGGCAGCTCGAGCAGCCGCATCAGGCTTCATCATGAAACGGCATGCTTGGATGCGTTTATGTGACTGCGACTTCACAGACCCCTTTAAATCTTCCTTTTCAATGCACCTGTTGGAAAATCCTCCCTTTTTGGTCCCAAAGTAAGAGACACACTATCACGTAGTGAGAAGGATAGAAAGACCTTGTCTACTGTGGGCATACGTTTTTCCACCCCCTAGGGATCCTACTCCAGGAATCAGAAGGGAGGAAAATTGTGGCTCAAGAAGTCCCAGGGATCTTTTTGTGACATTCATGATGAGCAATCTCCCCCCCAGGGCAGAGGGGGTAACTCATTCAAAAGATGCCCAAGCAGAGGGGTTTCATGCAACCAGGGCATTAGAGATTCCTTCTCCGGCAGACCCTTCCAGCTCTCCTGAACAGCGGCCAGATTGCTTTCCTCTGGAAGCGTAGGGGGTCGATTTTCCCTGCACCTACAGGCCTGGTAACTCTTAACAACGGATGCGTGGGTGCAGAGAATAATATCCAGAGGCTATCATATCCCAGTCCATCTTACTCCCAGACCTGTAAAATGAATTCCTGATGTCCCATCCAGTCAGAGGGTTGGTGCAGCCTTAGAAATCGAAAAGTTGCTAAGAAAAAGAATCATCCAGCCAGTCCCACCAGGAATCTTCTCAAGCTCAGTCTCTCTTACCCTCAAGGCCTTGCTCTTAACCTAGGTATCACGATCAACATGAACAAATCACAAATGTCTCCAACAAGAGAATTGGAATTCATTGGAGTGATCTTTGGCACAATGTCCTGTCAGTCTTCCTTTCCTCCTCACAGGCTTTCAAAAATAAGAAGCCAAATTCAAGTCCTCCTTCGACAGATATTTGTACCAGCATGCCTTGTACTACAGCTATTGGGATCTATGGCAGCAACCATTACCTTAGTACCACTGGCAAGGTTGTACATGAGACTAGTACAGTGGCTCCTTTCCTCACAATGGTTGATCTTAACCCACCCACTCGACCACATGATATGCCTTACAGACCTTTGCAAGAAAGAAATGCTTTGGTGGATGAAGCCAGAATCAAATCTTTGGTGTCGACTGTTCTGCTTTCCCCAGCCCAGGGCCACTGTGACCATGGACGCTTCCCAGTTATGGGGAGGCGGATTTCCAGGGAAAGACAGTCCAAGGCACCTGGTCCCCCATGGATGCCAATTTGCACATAAATGTCCTGCAAGCGTTCCACACATCCCTTCCTTCTGGGACCATTGCAATTCAATCGGACAACATGTCAGTCGTCTGGTACAGGAACAAACAAGGCAGAACCAGGTCTTACTCCCTGTGTTGGGAAGCCATGAGAATTTGGCACTGGGTGATGGCTTCCAAGTGCTTTCTTATAGCAATGGACATTCCCTGGAGTTCCAGTCTTATTGTGGACAATCTGAGCAGGAACATTCTGATGCCTCAAGAGTGGTCCCTCAGTCCTATAATAGCGGATCAGATCTTCTGCTGTTGGAGCAGGCCTTGCTGTGACCTGTTTGCTTTTCCCCTAAACAACAAATGCAGAAGCTATTTTGCCCTGATTTCCCCCTCAGGGAGAGTCACAAAGGGATGCTCTGATGCACAATTGGCCCCCAGGTCTGCTGTATGCCTTTCCACTGTTTCCCCTCATCCAAAAATTCCTCCAGAAAGCTCAAAAATTGAGAAGTAGAGTGATCCTCATTGCTCCTTATTGGCCCTGTCAAGTCTGGTTCCCTTTCCTATGGCCTCATCTGATTCACAGCCCGTGGATCCTGGATCAATCCCAAGGTCTGCTGTCTCATCCTCAGGGACTGATTCACCCCAATCTCCACAGCCTCAAGCTCACAGCTTGGTTTCTACACTTCCAATGATTGCCAGGCTACCTGATATTTCATCCTAATCATGAGATTCTTCTGGCTTCACACAAACCTTCCACCAGGAGAATTTATTCTAGTAAGTGGACTAGATTCTCTAGATGGGTGAAAGAACATAACATAGACCTCTTTTCCATGCCTCTTCATAAGATCCTACAATACCTGTCTACCCTATTACACGCAGGAGCTTCATCATTGACAATTATGGTGCATTTAGCAGCCATTCCAAATTTTCACAATGGAATCGACAATTCTTCTGTTATGTCACACCAACTGTGCAAAACCTTCTTGAAAGGAGTATTACATATTAAACCTCCGGTCAAGCCTCCTATAGAGCCATGGGATTTGTCTTTGGTGCACCGGTCATTAACAAGTCCTGCCTTTGAGTCCTCTAACTCCTGTGATATAAATTTTTTGTCTCGGAAGACTCTACTTCTAGTAGCCCTTACCTCAGCGCGAAGAGTGTCTGAGTTGCAGGCCTTGAGTGTCAAGAGACCTTACTTGATTTTTCATAGGGAAAGAGTGTCCCTACGTACTGACCCTTCCTTTTTTCCCAAGGTCATTTCTGGGTTTTCCATTAATCAGTCTATTCACCTACCAGCTTTCTTCCTCGCCATTCAAATAGAATACCTCCTGGATACCCTCGAAGTTCATAGGCAACTTTGTTTCTACTTGGACAAATCTAAATCTTTCAGAAAAATGGATCAATTGTTTGTGGCCTTTACAGGACCCAGATTGGGTAAGCCTGTTTCCAAAATGACTTTATCTTGTTGGCTCAGAAACACTATTACTTTTTTATATCAAAAAAAAAAAAAGTTACCTTTTCAGAATAAAGTCTCACACTACCTATACGATCGGTACTTCAGTGGCTTTTCATTTCCAGAGCTCTATGATGATGATATGCGCGCAGCAGCTTTGGGCAAGACAGACCCCCTTATCACTCATTACAAATCGGATTTGGCCTCCAGGGGATGAGCATCCTTTGGTTCTATGGTGCTCCAGAATGTCCTTCCTTAGGGCCACCCAGAACTCATGTATCTTAAGGTACTGCAGTACTGCGCAAATAATGAACATAGTACAGTTGTGTTAATAAACTTAGCATAACAGTGGAAGTTCAAATTATCATGGCTGCATTGGTGATGAAATGGTGAATTTAGTATAGTTGTATAACTAACCTTACCATGACAGCAGATGTTCAAATGATAACTGCTGCAGTAGCTGCTCTATCCCTCCATCTCTGTTATTTTTTATATGTATTTTGAGTGTCAGAATAAGGAATTGGATTTTTTTATGTAGCATTAACCTCTTTCAGGACTCTAGCCTCAGTCTTTCAATTGACATGAAAGCTCTGAAGTGTTTGGTGCACAGACATCTGTTTTTCTCCTTGCTCTGATTGTGCTTTTGGTGGTCTGGGGTGCATGAAAGATGCCCTTCAGCTTTGGAAGCATATAACTCGTATAGCTTAGGCTACTGCAGCAGTGATCATCCAAACATCTTACTGTTGTGGTTAGTTTTTTTACTTTTTGCTTTTTCATGCCTTTCACTGTCTGCTTCTGTTGTTAACGTAAGTACATGAATACTGTTGCCACATTCTTCAGCATGCTTTACAATAAAACTGTCTGATTTTAAGGGCAACTTTTTTGTTGTGTTATTTGCTCTAACTGTAATGGTATAAAGGTATTTGCAAACACATTGTGGAGATTGTTTTAATGCTGTTGTGTTAGACATTTTGGTAACAGTGTCTGTTATGGTAGTTGCCAGAACTTCAGACGCAGTAAAACAAGGTTAATCTAATGACTGAGTTACATATTTGCTGGTATTATCATGAACAACAACATGGTGTGATAATGTATCAGGGCCATGCTAATGAGCTGTACTTTTTTTCTCCCATCCCATTCAGCCAGCCATCAGCTCTTCCCTGTGCCCCCATCTTATTTTGGGTCTACCTACCCCTCCTAATCTCCTCTGAACTTGCTCCACCAAGGTTTCAGCCAACTAGGATCATAAGGGCATCCTGGACCAACACATTATCCCTGCTGCCATGCGGGGGTTATATTGATATATCCTCATTTCTTCCTCCTCCCCCACATTTTTCCATGATGTCTGAGGGCTGCTTCCCTCTATGTACCATGCCTTTCCACAGAACATACCTAGATGAATGCCTTTACCCTGGGATGGGCATGTACATCCCTCCATGCTAGTAACTCAGACTCCAAAGCACTAATGAACCCCCGGTCATAGTAAAGGTTTTATTCCTCTACTCCACGGTACTGACCTTTGATAAACAATATTTTTAATTAATTTCAAATATCATTTTCAATTTCTGTCACATGCCTTCCCCTGCAATGCTCTTTCTTCTCAAATGGCAACACCAGTACCTCTTGATATTAATTTATTTTTAAGTAGTGCGTAAATCCCTCAATGCATAGTATGCACTTAACTTTATGAGAAGACAGTATTGAACATACCTGTCCATGGGATGCTGTTGCTAAATAAGAAATTGTAGTGACATTTTCCATAATTACTATAGGGGAAGATGAGTCGGTCGCCGATCATAACCTGCACTTATGTATTTTGAGACAATGATTCCAAGAAAGCACATAATAAAGTGTTATGAACGGAGACCCAATCATAATCCTTTGTCATGCATGGAGCTTTATCTGTTCCATGTACTACTAGCTGCAGAAGAAAAAAAAAGTGCTAAGTGTATTGCTGGCTTTCAAACCTGTTTAGCATTTAACAAGCACTGTCAAAAAGGAGTAACACACTCTTTTATGTTACAAAACATTAAGAACACATTACCAGCACAGACAGCAGACAGAAACAAGTTTGTTTTTAATTCTGCTACTGTCATTTGCTTGCAGGTTTAAATGCCTAGTGTGACATGAACTTAGCAAGTGAAGCAGAAGGTGCTTAGCATTTGTTAAGATCATATCTCGTGCTGTAGAAGCTCTTAACTGATTTGTCTTTTTCCAGATATGGGAGTGTAGTCACTGCACTCCATGCACTACATTCCTTTTACAAGCCAGAAGTTTATTATGATAAATACCATATGTTACTTCCTCCTCCCTTAAAAGACATAAAAGTTGCCTGTGAGGTAAGAATCACGTAACTTATACGTAGTGTAACTTAGCCAATAATTAAATACATTTGAACACATCAAGGAATTCATAGGAATTGCCAAGATGAACATGCCTTATGTACATTACTACATTTAATTTTTTCTCCCAAGTTATTGTGTGCTACATTCATCATACAGAAGCACTGTAAAGCTTCTTCAACTGAAACCGGAAATTACCTGTAAAATAAATAAGGTGCATAGATTTCCTTTAAAGCAGTATACTCTGCAAGAACTAATGGCTTGATGGAAATGTGACAGACTTAGAAATACATTGATTCCTCTGTCTGCTAGCCCCTTTTCAGTGGAGGCCTGGGTAGAAAAGCTCTAGTAACAAAGCAGACAGTTTTATACAACGGAGAAAAGTATAAAGCATAAAGTTACAATATGGGCAGCTACAGTATTCTAAAGAAAATTTCCATCGGTACAAGAAGTATGAGAGAAGAGGTGTGAGAGATGAAACTAGAAAGCAGAGAGAGGGTGTTGAATATGTGAGTATTGTGTATGTTTGTTAGCTGATATGACGTTGTAGTGAAGTTGAGGTAGACATAAAAGATATTGAGTTTGAGTTGGAATTTTGATGAGGTGAATAAAATTGTCTCAGAGATGAGTGACAAGGCTTGCAGAGCAGGACAATTTTCTGGTTTGTGGATTATATTATGAACAGCAACTGCTAACTGGGCGAGAAAGAGATGGTGTGGAAGTTCTAGCCAACCTATTTTAAAGCTATGCAGTGGTGGGATTTTGCAGATTGGTTAGTGGTGACCTTAGCAATCTTGTTATAGCATTACTCAATTTCTGGTTAGTATGTAGGTAGATGGGGTCAGGGTATAGTAGTGAAGGTAGAAGATATACAGAGACTATTTTTTTTGGCATTAATCATTAAAAAGTGTTTGCTATGATATAGAGGTCCAATTTTTCTGTGGATTTTTTTTCATAGCTTGTATTTGAATAACAACTTTTAGGTGGTTATGTATAATGACATCAAGTAGCTTTGTGTGGGACACAGGTTTGATAGGAGTGTTGTTTGATAAGGTGTTACAGAAGGTAATTTTTGTGGGTTCCATACACTAGATCGAATTTTCACTAATTCAAAATAGTGCATGGAATGCTCACTGCAGCGAAAGTGCACTTAATCGAAAGTGCACTTACGCGAAGTTCAGTACAATGAACGGGTGTTGTACTGAACTTCCGTGCAGTACTCACAGACCTTAGGATTAGGGCATGGGTCATAGTAAGGGGAGAGCCTTACCATGACCCGTGCCCTAACCCTAAGGCCCGTGACGACTGCAGTGTAGTGAAGGACATAGCAATGTCCTCCACTATGGTGCGATAGTCACAAACCTTAGGGTTAGGGCATGGGTTAGGGTAAGGGGATAGCTTTACTAACTATCCCCTTACCCTAACCAGTGCCCTAACCCTAAGGTCCATGACTGTCGCACCAAAGTGAAGGACATAGTTTGTTTTTTATGTCCTCCACTGTGCTGCGGTGTTTTCGGGGAAGTGCATTTACACAAAAGTTCACTTTCGTTAAAGTGAACTTTTGCAGAAGTGAGGCTTCCTATTACACATTCGAAGTAGTGAACTTTCATTCTTGTAATAGGAATCCTTTATTGTATAGGATGCAGATTTTGGCATGAAAAGCATTAACATGGTATCTGATGTTGTCCTTTTCATCATTACTCAGTTGATGAGTTTGTATCCGAGACGTGGATACAACTTGGCCTCTCGATCTCCTCCCTTTACCCCACAATGCCCTGCCAGCCTACCATACCTCAGATCTCTTTTGCTGCCATCAGCTTCAGATGCAGATCCCTCTGCTCTCAAGTGCATTGGAGTTATTATAACCTGCTTGTTATGCATTAGCTTTCAGTTTTAACTTCTATATTTTCTCATACTCCTCTTTATTTCTCATTTGAATATTAATTAAGAGCATTGTTGGTAGTTTTCCTCTTTTTTTCTTTCTTTCTTGCTTTCTGAAAAAAAAAAAAAAAAAAAAAAAGGAAAAGGAGTCTTGCAAGAGGTCTCCTGACCATTTTTCCACGTTGGGTCCTTCATCGGAGCCCTCTTCAATCGTGCATAAGAAGTTGGATCCATCTGTCTCAAATCCAACTTTTTGAAATCTGGGTCTCCTCAGATCCTTACCCCTCTGCTCCTATTGGATCCATTTAATTGTGGCTCTCTTCTCCTTTCCTGGAGTGATCTCCACAAAGACACTGCAGACCTCCATCCACTACATCATCTCTTAGGTCTTTTAAAAGCCTTTCAGAAGCTGATGTGGATAGGATGATGAGGAAGTTTCTTATAGAACAGATTCAAATAGTTGTTCTCCCAGCTCTGACTCCCACAGGATCTGCGAGTCATCCCTTGTTCACTCCCCCCTTGGTATCTCCTTCGCCAATCTGACCCACTGTTTCAGAGTCCTTAGATCTGAGATCTCTGAAGGTGTTTTCATCTGATTTGAAGATGATCTGTTCTTCAGCTCCCATGGTTTCCCTGAACCAATCAGATCCGAGCCTTTCAGAGCTGGAAAACTCTCAGAGCTAAAGCACTGGTGCCAGGTCTGGGGGGGGGGGGGTGAAGTCAACTCTGAAGCTTTTGGAGACATTTCTTCTCCTTAGAGCATCAGTGCTGGATAGCTGGGGTCCATCTCCCTTTTCAGGTGGAGTGCTGTTGAGGTTGCAGGAGCCAGCGATTTGAAAAATCCCAGCTCTGATGCCGATGACTTCTGTGTCCCCTAGTCATTCTGTCTCTGAGGTTTTGTAGAGGGCTTTCTCCTTGTTTAGAGAAAAGACATCCCTGACCCCTCGGATCAGACAACCATGCAACATCTAGTTCTTTGCTCTAAGCCTCGTCCATCCTTTCAACTGGGACAGCCAGTCCAGGCTAGTCTCTAGCCAGTCAGTCAGGACATCATCATCTCTTCTGATACTTCCCCAGAGCACCCCATTGAGGAAGCCCCTCATAAGAGAATGTGTAAGAGGAGGCACTTAGAATGCCTCCAGGAATCTCTTGCAGAGTATACCAATTTTGATGAGGGGAGTCCCCCAATCACCACCTGAAACATCTCCTTTGGAGACAGCGTAATGCTCCTAAAACAAAAATGTAGTTGGTCATCAGACACCCCCTCCCAGGAGAAATTGGTGTTCTTGGAGCCTTTTGGATCTGGCCCATCTACATCTTGGGTGACATCCCCCAGCTGATGAGCTCATTGACCTTGTTTCTCGCTGGGCGTGGAAGGAGACGGACACTGTAGAGCCAGTGACAAAAAGACCAGACAAGATTTTAGCTCTCCATAAGGACCATGCACATTGAAGTAAGAGAGTCCCAGTTGATGCCATGGTTGTGGCCACAGCCACTAAGAAGGAACTGGCAAAACAGAGTTCCTCTGTCCATCCCCCTAACAGAGAGTCCAGGTCTTTGGACAGATTTGGGAAGTCAGTGTATGCTTCAGTGAGGTTACAAAGAGATCTGACCAAAGAGCTTGCCAAATCTCTTTCTGGGCCCATGTCAGCCAAGGATGGAAATAGAATCTCCTCACAACTGGCCACCCTCCAGTCTATTTCAAATGTGTCCATGAGGTTGAATGTACGAAGTCCCATTCTTCTGCGAATTTCTGAAATAACTGACTAGTAAATTGAGTACCATTATCAGATATAACTTTGTAGGGACTACCATGGACTGAGAAATGACATTTCAACTTAGTAATAACAGTAGTGGATGCTAGAATAGGTAGTAGATCAATCTCAAACTAGTTCGAATAAGAGTCTACCAATACTAAATAATGCTGATTGTACCACTCGAATATATCAATGGCTACTGTTGACCAAGGTAGTTCAGGAACTTGACTTAGCTGAAGTAGTTCTCTTTCCAAATGCAGTTTAGTACTATTGCATACTGAACAAGAGGAAAGTACTTTAATGTCTTTCACTAATGAAGGCCAAAATATGCCCTTCTGTTAGCAGATGTAGAACCTAGGTGACCACAATGCAAAATCTGGATATACTTGTGTTTTAAGTAAGCAGGAACAACAATTTTTGGACCTTTGAAAATAATGCCATCTTCCATCAGTATCTCATCTCTGTAAAGAAAATAGGTTTGCACTTCAGGTGGTACACTAGATTGCTTTGGCAGCCATCCAACAGTAATGTAGTGGATGAGCTTTTGCAAAATTGGATCAGTCTTTGTATGATCTCGCAGCTCATCAAGTCTTGTGGTAGAAAAATTACACACTTCCATAACGTCAAAGTCAAACTTCTCTGCATCAAGTTGTTCTGTGGCATTTCTGAATGATCTGGATAAGGTATCAGCCAGATAAAGAAATTTGCCTTTTGTATAGACCATTTTGAAGTTGCACTTTTGCAATTTGAGCATCATTCTATGTAATCTCACTGGAGCCGAATGCATAAGCTTCTTTAGAATAGTAACAAGAGGTTTGTGATCAATTTCAATTTGAATAGCTTGACCATAGATATAATCATGAAACTTTGAACATGCAAATACTATTGCCAAAGGTTCTTTCGCAATTTCAGCATTTACATTTCAGTTTGGGTAAGCGTTCTAGATGCATAGACTACTGGTCTGCCTTCTTGAAGAATGACTGCACCAAGACCAAATTGTGAAGTGTCACAGGAAAGAGTAACTGGTTTATTGACATCATAGTATCTTAATGTAGGTGGGGTGGCAATTTTCTGCTTAAGGACATCAGATGCATTTTGGTGCTGTTCCAACCAAGACCATGTAACATTTTTGCGCGTCAGCTCTCTTAAAGGTGCTGTCAACTCACTGAAGACTGGTATAAACTTGCTTAAGTAGTAGACCATGCCTAGGAAACACTGTAGAGCTTGAATATTATCTGGTGCTGACATTTCAAGAATAGCTGCTTGCTTGGATGGATCTGGATCAGCACTGGTAAAATAATGACCTACATATGTGACTTCTGGTAGTCTGAATGTACACTTCAGAAGACTGAGCTTTAAGTTAACTTCATGTGCTCTGTCTAGAACTCTCTTTAGATTTCTGTCATGCTCTTCTTCACCATTGCCTCCAACCAATAAATCATTTACTATTATGGCACAAGGGTAACCTGAAAAAAAATTTGCTTCATTGCACACTGGAAGACTTCACTTGCAGAATTTATTCCAAATGGCATCCTTACGAATCTGTATCTGCCAAACAGGGTACTAAAAGTAGTCAGTAATGAGGATTTTCATCAAGCATCACTTGCCAAAATCAACTTTTTGCATCCAAGACAGAAAAAACAGTGGCATTTGGTATCAGAGATGCAACCTTTTTGACTGTGCGCATTGGATGATGTGGTCTCTTCAATGCTTTTTTCAAGTCTCTTGGGTCAGTACATATTCTGATTTCATCTGAGCCTTTTTTGTGAGCTGCTACCATGGACAACGGTTCAATATGATAACATCAAAGTCTTACAACTTCGAATGTTATAATATTGAACCCAGTAGAGCGAACGCTGGAAATAGCGAAGCTGCAGAACACCGAATACTTTCCTAGGGAAAGTATTCAGTGGGCCGTTTCTGCAGCTTCACTATTTCCTCGACTGTGGAACGAAGGTTATGGACCGGGTTAAGGTAAGTGTGCAAACAAAGGTGAGTGTGCGATTGGGTGCGGGTTAGGTGAGTTAGGGTTAGGGAGTGGGTCAGGTAAGTATGCGATTGTGTGAACGTGAGGGTTAGGGTAGGGTAGGTGAGTTAGGGTTAGGGAGCGGGTAAGGTGAGTGTGCGATAGTGACAGACCTTAGGGTTAGGGTTGTGTTAAAGTAAGTTGATAGCTAGTGGTGTATGTATGGTTTAGTGTACGGTTTTGTGAAGTGTGTGTGTGGATTATTTATTTTGGTGTGCTTGTATTGTGTGTATGTTTGTCGGATTAGCAAAATTTTTCCCTGGGAAAAAATTCGCTATTCTGTCTGTTCGATTTTCTGGTGTTTTGCTCTACTGGGTTCGATATTATAACATTCGAAGTTGTAAGACTTTGATGTTATAATATAGACCCATGGACAACACCCATTCAGTTGGTTCTGTAACTGGACAAATTATGCCTTGCTATACCATTTTATCCAACTGGGCTTTGACTTTATCCTGCATAGCTATTGGAACTTTTCTTGCTGGTCTGACTACGGGAATGACTTCTGGGTCTAACTTAATAGAGTACACAACTGGAAGTTTGCCTAGCTTGTCATCGAAAACATGAGCATATTTAGAGAAAAGAGCTTCAGAAAAATTGGAACTAGGATATGCACTTACATGATGAACTTCTTTAGTAAAAGAAAGCAGATTCATTCTCACACTAGCTCTGATACCCAGTAATGACTGCACAGGTCTTCGAACTACATAGAATAACAATCTGTAACAGTTCTTGGCCATATAACATGAAAGCATCACTGAGCCTTCGGTTTAAATTTCTTCACCCCCATAAGCAACAAGTTTCACACTACTGGCCACACTGAGTTGCTCATTAGTTCTCACTTTAGCAAATGTCTGCTGATAAAACATAACACTTTGAACTAGTGTCTACCTTAAGCTCAGTGGATTTACCATTGATCTGGACAGTACAAAACACTTTGCTGTTTGCCAGCAAATTCACTGCACCAACTCTTTCACCAATTACTGATACACCATCTACATAGAAAGTAGAACTGCAGTCCACATGATCAACTTGCTTTTTTGAATGACCCTTCTTCATGGCAGTATGGGGTTTACTTGATTTGCAAAACTTTTGAAAATGGTTCCATTTTTACACTTGTGATATTGCTGACCAAATGCTAAGCATTTTTCTCTTTTAGACTCATGACTGGCACCACAATTGCGACATTTAACAATAAAGTTGGACTTGGGTTTTGCTGATTCACTTTTGTAGTGCACTGAGCATGCTCCTTTCTTAAAACTTACTGTAAAACTCAGTAATTTCCTTGGTGAGGCAGCAGGGGCTGCTGGCTTTGGCTGCCTTGTGCTTAGGCCTACTTCTGTTTGCCACATGTTGCATACTATCTACATTTGCTCTTGAGCCTGCTGAAACCATGCTCTTGTCATTTGCAAGCATACTTGTGTGTTTCTCTGTAACTTCATGGATTTGACAAATCTCTATGGCTTTACTCAATGTTAAATCAGTGACACGAAGCAAACTCTTTCTCACAGCAGCACTATTAATGCCACACATGAGCCTGTCTTTTATTAACTCATCTTTTAAGTCACCAGACCAACACATTTTAGCTTTATTTCTCAGGTCAGTAATATAAGCTGTGTAAGTCACCTCACAGTAAGACGTTGTCCTGTTCGATTCTCAGCTAGAGCGTCTTCTGTGTGGAGACATGCGTGAATGGGCGTACCTTCGTTGAAGGTTGTGCGTCAGAGCTGGCAACTCGGTACGTAAAAATCTACTGCCAATCATTAGCGGACCGGAGTTCCGCTGTGGCAACCCCTAACTGGGAAAAGCCGAAAGACAACACACACACACACACACACACACACACACACACACACACACACAAAACAAATGCCTCTGTAATGTAATATTTGTCTGAGGGTTACACATTTCCCTGAATCTGCACTTCAAGCACTTAGGGTCTTCCCTTGATTCAGCCTGTACAACAATGTGACGATTTTCACCATTTCCCTCAAGTACTGCTGGTGCATACACAAATGAATGCTCTTTTTCAAAGGCCTCTGACCCAGCTAGGTTTAGCAAAATAAATGCCCTGGTGCATGCATCTTTGTCTGAATAAGGTGCTTGTATAAAAATATCATACTCTTTTTCAAATATTCTCCAATTCTCTGCAATATTCTGATCAAATGCAAGGGGTAAGGGCTTTCAAAATCAATTTGCCGTATTAACACATACCAGTGAAGGGTTTTGCAAATATGCACAAACACACACATATACACATATGCCAGAAATGTATGCCAGTATTCGTAACTTTGCCCAATAGCACAACAAGCCTCTGAATATCTGAACTATGCAAAATAGTCTCTCGGACACTGTAATACTCTTGAAATTGCTGTACTCCAAGAAATCACCTCATCGCTGTAAGAAATATTTCAAATGACTGCACAATACGAATGGACTAGGCAGAAGAAGTCGAGAGTAAGACACATTTCAAAATAATTGCACTTTGCGAATAAACAGTACACAGCACACTGAAATTTCCCCAAAATGGCTGTACCTTGCTAGATAATTCTTTACAGTGCAAAAAACACTTTGTAATGGTGGAACTTTGAGAATAGACACACCCAGCACAAGAAGCTTTTTAAAATGGCTATACTTTGACTGTACTTCATGAAATAGTTGCACTTTGCGCACATATAAACTCTTCAGAATATATGCACAGTAATAAGCACACACTGTAAGCATTTCTACACACTTTGAGATACTTTCAAAATAATCTTTGTTATGCCCTTGATACAATACGAAGTCGTAGTTATGCCAAAACACAGCACTTTGCCAAAGCATGCAGTTGCCTTGCTTTATTGAAACTTAATGTGCCCTTTTTTGCCCTTATTATATCAGTTTTGCTTGTTTAATCTCTTTTTATAACCATTGTACCTTTCTTGTGCTCATTTTACTCTATACATGCCCGTTTTGCCTCAAACATACTCATTTTGCTTTAAACAAACTTGTTTTTCTTTAAACAAACTCATTTCGCTTTAATTCATTACATACAAGTGACGCCTCCAGGTGCATCTGCAGTTACCTCCTACTAATGCCTCTAGGCGTCAAATACTGCATGTTCACATTTGTATCAATAATTCCAAAACCATGCTATGTACAAGGTTTTAAAAGATTTCAACTTAAAGCTTACAAAATGGCAAACAACTGCATTAATGTTTGACCTCTGTTTATTGCAGGTAAAGAGATATTAACTGCTGTTTTTCTGACATTCATTTATATAAATATAATTTTCACATTTTTACATATCTCAACAACCAAGTAATACAGACAGAAAACTCCTTATCCTCATATGAAAGCTGTTATCTAGATGAATAAAATGCTGCTAGCAGTATGTGTGTAATTTGAGTGGTTGCTAAGATAGTGTAAGTTGTTTACAAAATATTATAGTTTCATAGTTTCATAGAATAGTACTAGGCTATCTGCCCTAGGGCATTTATAAGCCTATCCAAAGTGTATGTGGCTTTTGCCACCCCATGTAATGATACAAAAGTGTACAATTTAAATTAAATTTAGTTTACTGTGCCCCTATCTAGCAATGATACAGAGATGACCCCCAGGGTAAACCTACGATCACCCATCCATTCGTCCAGATTTCTCTTGAATAGAGTCAGTGAGGGGCTCTGCCTAACATGGACAGGTATCCTGTTCCAGAGTGCGGGAAGCCTCTGGGTTATGAATCTGTCCCTCCAGCATGTCCTATTCATATTTGTGCTGAGGTTTAGATCTTTAGCTCTCGTGGCTCTGATGGATTTGGATTTTTTGAGGTGGAGCATGTCCATTTATTCTGAATAGGACATGGCCTTGTACGCAAGGCACAGATCACCTCTGAGCAGGCGGTATGCTACTGAGTAGAGCTGGAGCTTTTTCAATCTGGCAGCATATGACATATGCTGGAGACCCTTAATCCTCTTGGTAAGGTACTTTTGGGGTCTCTCCAGCTGCTGCAGGTGCCGGGTGAGGTACATACCAAATGGGGCATTGTACTCAATCATAGGCCTGATAAGGGAGGAATATAAGGGTACAATGTCATCCTTTGATCTGGATGTGAATCCCTTCATGATAAGGTGGGCAAGGTAGAAGGTCTTTCTAACCACTTTGGCGACGTGGGTGTCAAATGAGAGGTCACTGCCAACTTGGGTCCCCAGGTCTCTGATTACTTTTTTCGTACTTAATGGATTACCACCTATGTGGTAATTTGTGGGTACTTTGTTTTTTCCAAAGGGGATGACTATACATGTTTTGGCATTTAGTTTAAGGCCATGACTCTGGCACCAGTCGTCTGTTTCTGTGAGGCCCTTCTGGAGGATGCATGTGTCAGCTGGTGTGTCGACTATGGCGCCCAGTTTGCAGTCGTCTGCGAACTTTGTCAGCCACAACCCCCCCTATGTTTGCCTGCACATCTGAGAAATAAATGCCGAACAAGAGGGGTCCCAAGACAGAGACCTGTGGGACTCCACTTGTGACTGGCTTAGAGTCTGACATAGCTCCAGCTATTCTGACTTTGTGGGTTCTGTCCTTTAGCCAGTTTGCAACCCATCTTGTGACAAATGGGTTTACATTTAAGCTGTTGAGATTGTCTATGATGCCTGAGTGGGGTATTGTGTCGAAGGCTTTTGCCAGATCCAGGTAGGCTGTATGAACTGCTTTGCCTTCATCGATAGCTCTAGTGACTGTTTCAAAAAAGTCCACCAAGTTTAAAAGACAGGATCTGCCTTTTAAAAAGCCGAACTGGGTAGGGTCAATTGTCTGTAGGTCCCCGATGTCTTTGTTTGTGAGTTCCATAATGATCCTTTCCATAGCTTTGCAGACCAGGCTGGTCAAGCTTATGGGGCGGTAGTTTCCAGGGTCTGTAGAGGTGCCACCTTTGTGGAGTGGGACCACTGTAGCTATACGCCAGTGTTCAGGGATGTATCCTGTAGCAAGGCTAAGATTAAACAGCGTTCTTATGTGTGGGTTTAGCTCCTCTAGGAATTCACGTAGCACGCAACCTGGGACACCGTCAGGTCCCATGGATGCTGTATTTTTAGCTTTGCTGAGGGCAGCTCTCACCTGGACATCTGAGATTTCAGGGAGGTTGCATTCAGCTGAGATATTTATTTCGTCTTTTGGGGGAGAGGGAGGGGAGAAATTTGCACTGAACCTGTCTGCCAGTATGTTGGCAATATCTGTGGGTTCAGTGTATTTTTTAACGTTATGAACTAACTCTGCGCATATCTGAGGGTTTCCGCCCAGGTTTCTAACATAACTGAAGAAGGCCTTGTGATTATCTTTAGTGTCCTTAGCGATTTTTCTCTCGAAGTTGGCCTTTGATGATTTTATTAGCGAACGTAGTTTTTTGCTAGTGCTGATCAGGGATGCCTTCCCTTTATGGGATTTTGCTCTGTCTTGCAATAGCTTCCTTCTCTTGTTATAAAGTTTGTTTATGGCTGGGGTCCACCAGATAGGATGCCTGCCTTTGGTGGAAAGGGTCTTGGTTTTATTTGGGATTGCATGATCCATGCATTCTTGTAGATGCCCGTAGAAAGCATTTGTGAAGGATTCAGCAGTGTGGGATGTGGTTTCCACCGGCCCAGGGGGCTTGAAGGATACCATTTCAGTCCTAAGGAGTGTAAAGTCAGCTTTTGAGAAGTTTCTCACTGTGGTCTTTTGTGCTGGGGGTGGAGGTGGGATATGAATATCTAGAGTTATTAGTTTATGGTCTGATCTCACTAGTGAGGGGTTTACTTCCGGTGTTGAGCATTTTGTCCCCATGTTTGTGATGATCAGGTCAAGTATATTATTTCCCCTTGTGGGGGAGGTGACTAGTTGTTCCATCGCATTTGAGTTGATGAATTCCAGGACCCTTTGGGCTAGGGTGTTGGGGCTTGAGTAATGCACCCAGTCTATGTTTGGGTAGTTGAAGTCTCCCAATATGATGGTATTTGGTGAGACATTCATATCCTCCAGTGTCTTCAGGAAGGCTGAATGGAGTTCCTGAGATTGCGAGGGTGGTCTGTAGCATGCTACAAGTTGTATAGCAGTTTTGCCTACGGTTAGTTGCACATGGATGGTCTCTGATGCTTCGTGCGTTGCCACTAACCTGGAGGTGTGGGTGTCTTTAATGAATATGGACACTCCCCCTCATTTTGTGGTTCGGCCCAGGTTTTGGGGTCGAAATGCATGATACGAGGTATAACCTGGTAGGGCTGGGGTGCTCTCAGGAGCCTTGAACCAGGTTTCAGTTACTGCACAGACATCAATGCTCTCCATACTGAGGAGTGCTTCGAGAGCCTACATCTTGAGATTTAGACTTCTGGCGTTGAGCAGCATTACCCTTAGTTTTTTTCCTTTATTGTTTTCTAAGGTGGTGGGTTTGTCTTTTGAGCCTTGCCTAAAAAAGGCACTATGGGGGTGGCAAGAGTCTTAGCCAATATCCGGAAGCCCAGTGGTGACAGGTGCAAGCCGTCCCTTGCGAAGCAGAATGGCTTGTCCAGCATGTCATCCCAAGCAGACAGACTTTGGATCCCCCTAGAATGACACCAGTAATTGAGCCAATTATTAAAGCTGATCATCTTGTCTTTGTATTGTGGCATCATTCTTGGTGAGGGCAAGATGCTGCTCAGGGTCAGGGTCATACCGGCCTGGGCTACATAATCAGAGAGCTCCTCTATGTCTCTTTTCATGTAGTCCAAGGAGGTATGTCTCAGGTCATTCACGCCGGCATGGACAATGACGGAGTCATATTTGTACTTGCTTTGGAGGGACCTGAGTGCTTGTGTTATGTGGCGGATCCTAGCTCCAAACAGGCAGCTCACCATTACCCTCTCTTTGTTCAGCCTGGTAAGCGGGACGTCAGTGTGTCTGACTATAGAGTCACCTATTACTAGTGTATCAGACATGGTGTTTCACTTTAAGGGCTGTGATTGTTTGGCACACTGACTTTGTGTACTATGTGTTGCATGTGCAGAGTTTTGAGGTGGTGTTTCCTTGGATGTCTGCTTTGGGAGCCTCTGTTGTTTCGGTAAGTTTTTTATTAGAGCCTCCGAGTATGTCTTTGTGTTATCATGTGTTTGGTTTGCAGTTGTGGTTGGTTTATGTGAGACTGGGTTTGTTGTGTGTGTGGTTACCTTCTCCTCCTGTCTGGTCTTGCTAGTCCTGTGTTGAGAGAGTTCAGCCTCCAGTTTGGCTATATAGTTGCATCTCTCACATGTGTTTGTGTTTGTTGGGAGGAGGAGAGGGTTGTCTGTGTACATGAGACAATTGTAACATTGTCTCAGGATTCCCAGATTAACCAGCTGAACTGGAGAGGATGTCAGTAATATACCATTCGACATGCCAAAATAGTATAAGGGGGTGATGTGTAACTGGGTCAGAGAGAGGACTTTGAAGGGAAGTGGGTATTAGCATGGGTTGTAGGTGGATGTAGTGCTTCACTTAAAAGAAAGGTTTTAGGAGCAAGTGCTAGGCTTATGATAAAGCGAATAGACTGATTTTGTTGAAAGTAGAGCTTTCTTAAGGGAAAAAATTGAAATGCAGACTTGGCGGAGCCAGGAATAGTTTAAGCCTGTTTAACCGGCGCTGCGCTATGCGCACAATCGCGCAAAGCCGCGCAAACATGGATTTTAAACAGGGAACTTCAAAAGAGCTGGAAATGGTCCAAAACGACCAATTACTACAAGCTCTTGTGCTGAGGTCACTCCTTCAGGGACAGATAGGCTGCTCAAGGCTCCCCACTCCCACTGGTGAGCAAAGAAACTTCCTTCTATCCAAGTAAGGCAATGGACAACACAGGAACTACACCACAGTCCAGAATACAGCAAAGCCTGTATACTGGTCTAAACTAGTCGAGAAAGGCAGGAAAACAAGGATATTTTTTTGGTTTTTTTGTTTTTTAGGTTAGAAAGTACACAGAAATGCAGAAAAAAACAGTAATAAATCACTTACACAGGCTAGCTCACTTTAGTGGGTAGCCTCAACAGTTACATTTAACAACAAACTTTCGACCAAATGTAACTTTAAGTGCAGATAATGTACAATGCAAAAAACAGGTAATAAAGCAGTTTAAACTTGTTCAAAGTAAGAAAAGGAAGGTCTCTCAGGTAAAAACAGCAAAAAAATACTTAGATCAGGAAAGCAGTCGTTTTTCTCAGTTCTCTGCTGCTAGCACCACTCTGCAGGACCACGAGGAGCTGTTTCTGAGTAGTATAGCCAGAAAAAAAATGCTCAGGGGCAGATTTTAAACAGGGAACTTCAAAAGAGCTGGAAATGGTCCAAAACGACCAATTACTACAAGCTCTTGTGCTGAGGTCACTCCTTCAGGGACAGATAGGCTGCTCAAGGCTCCCCACTCCCACTGGTGAGCAAAGAAACTTCCTTCTATCCAAGTAAGGCAATGGACAATACAGGAACTACACCATAGTCCAGAATATAGCAAAGCCTGTATACTGGTCTAAACTAGTCAAGAAAGGTGGGAAAACAATGATTTTTTTGTTTTTTTTTTTGTTTTTTTAGGTTAGAAAGTACACAGAAATGCAGGAAAAACAGTAATAAATCACTTACACAGGCTAGGTCACTTTAGTGGGTAGCCTCAACAGTTAAATTTAACAACAAACTTTCGACCAAATGTAACTTTAAGTGCAGATAATGTACAATGCAAAAAACAGGTAATAAAGCAGTTTAAACTTGTTCAATGTAAGAAAAGGAAGGTCTCTCAGGTAAAAACAGCAAAAAAATACTTAGATCAGGAAAGTAGTCGCTTTTCTCAGTTCTCTGCTACTAGCACCACTCTGCAGGACCACGAGGAGCTGTTTCTGAGTAGTATAGCCAGAACAAAACCCTCAGGGGCGGATTTTAAACAGGGAACTTCAAAAGAGCTAGAAATGGTCCAAAATGACCAATTACTACAAGCTCTTGTGCTGAGGTCACTCCTTCAGGGACAGATAGGCTGCTCAAGGCTCCCCACTCCCACTGGTGAGCAAAGAAACTTCCTTCTATCCAAGTAAGGCAATGGACAACACAGGAACTACACCACAGTCCAGAATACAACAAAGCCTGTATACTGGTCTAAACTAGTTGAGAAAGCAGGGAAAACAAGGATTTTTTTTTTTTATGTTTTTTAGGTTAGACAGTACACAGAAATGCAGGAAAACAGTAATAAATCACTTACACAGGCTAACTCACTTTAGTGGGTAGCCTCAACAGTTAAATTTAACAACAAACTTTTGACCAAATGTAACTTTAAGTGCAGATAATGTACAATGCAAAAAACAGGTAGTAAAGCAGTTTAAACTTGTTCAAAGTAAGAAAAGGAAGGTCTCTCAGGTAAAAACAGCAAAAAAATACTTAGATCAGGAAAGTAGTCGCTTTTCTCAGTTCTCTGCTGCTAGCACCACTCTGCAGGACCATGAGGAGCTGTTTCAAACGTTATAGTTGCTGTGTTTACTGTGACTTATAAAATTCAGTTTAAGACCTAGAATACAACCACTATAAAAATAGTTTGGGCTGAAGAGTTTGCCATTTATACATTTTTCATAACCACTGTGGTTCCAGAGATATGAACATTTTGTTTGAAATGTGAGGGGATAATTTGATTCTGTCAAAAGGCTTAGACTCCGCCCATTGGAAATTACAGTGCAAACTTCCTGAGCTCCATTGGAGTGAATGAGTTAAACATGCTTGTTTTGCTTTAAACATGCTCATTTTATCAAAATCTTAATCTTAAACATTTTGCTTTTTATCAGATATCTTAATCTTAAACATTTTGCTTAATTAATAAATCTTTTGTGCCTCCTGCTTGTTTAATAATGCGGTTTGTGCCCTTGTAATGCTCCATTTTATTATATATATATATATATATATATATATATATATATATATATATATATATATATACATTCCTTATGAATCCTAGCACTGTTTCATAAAGTTCAATTTCTTAACTTAAAGATAATTATCTTTGTATATATAGTGTATTGGTGTAAAGGATAATTAGCTATTTTCTCTGAGTGGCAGGACTGTGTTTGTCTTTTTTATCATGCCTTTCCAAGGTTCAAGGATTCAAAAAGTGCATGGCCTGCAGCCACAAGGTTCCACTCCAGGACCTGCACTCCCTCTGTGTATACTGCTTGGGAGCATTTCATCTAGAAGATGAATGCAAGGCTTGTGCCTCATTTGGTACCAGGGGCCTACAGTTATGTAGGGACAAAGTAGTATTAAGAGGCCTTATCCCTGCCCAGTCAGGTGCATCCACCCCATCTTGGGCTTTCAGTTCTACTCCTTTTGTGTCACCAGCTAAACTGGGGAAAAACAAGGCAAAATGAAAAGTATAAATCAAAGAAAAAGAAAGGGATTAAAATAAAGTATCAAAAATAAGGTCATACAAGACCAGGAAATGGCCTCTGGTCCCATCTGAACCCTCAGGTCTGGCACTAAAAATTTCTAGACAAATGGCTCTGACTCCTACTCAGATCCTGTCATTGACACCTCCTCCTCGAGTCTCGCCAAAGCCATTAAGCCCTTAGCTACTTTCACCATTCCTGCAGGAGAGGAGCTCATTGAGACCACCTTCAATACCTTCATCTTCCAGTTCCATTCATTCATCAAGGAGCCTTACCAAGGGAGATGTCAACTGGATGATGCAGGGATTCCATCAGACACAAATTCAACTAGGGGTTCTTCTGGCACTGGCCACACTGGACGTTCCAAGAATGGCTCCAACAGCCACTCTATTGGTGTCTCCTATTCTAGTCTAGCCATCAGCTCTAAGACCCAGGGGTCTGAGCCTCCCAGGAGCATCCACTTTAGAGTCAACAGTTTTGTCAACTTCAACTCTGGCAGTATCCCTTACTCTCTGGACTCCAATGCCTCTGGATCAGGAGTAGTCTCAGAGTTGAGGCATCACTGCTGGGGCTCAAGGCTTGGATTCAACACCAAAACTTTCAGAGCCATCTCTCCACCTTGGCAGCTCAGCACTCAATAGCTTGGCTCCATGTTAGATCCCAGGTGGCTTGGGGTCAGGGGAGCCTCTTCTTACATCTCATTCTTAGAGTAGAGAAGTCTCCTCAGCCCTGATCTCTGGCTCATAATTCTAGGATTTTAATTTTTTTTTGTTAGACAAGAAAAGGGTTGTTTTCTATACATTTGACTCCATCCCAACCCCTTTTGGACATTGTGTTTTAATCTTCATATCAAGGCTGACAGGGAAAGTCAGCTTCATTCTGTCTTGGAGATCCTCACCATAGTAGCTCTCAATCTGACTCTGACCCATCTCCAGAAGTCCCATTGAACCAGGTCTGAGAAAACATACTTTTAAGAGGAGACCTTTAGATCTCTCCTCTGAATCAGTTACAAATGACACAGACTTGGATGGCAGGGATGGATCCCCAAAATCTCTTCTAAAGGACTTCAACTCTATGATATTTTTGTAATTCATGAAACAATGAAGGGGTTGGTCCACCCATACACCCTCCCCTGAGGAGTCTATGTTCTTCGAGGCTTTTAGGTCTGGCTCTTCTAACTCTTGGGTAGTACCACTTTCTGATGCACTTATAGACCTGGTAGCTCAGTAGGCTTGGGAAGAACTTAATATGATGAAACCAGTTCCTAAGAAGCCAGATAAAATCTTGATTGCACCAATGGACAGAGCACACTGGACCAAGGGTCCCTGGCAGATCCCATGGTTGTGGTGGCAGCCACTAAGAAGGAACTCTCTGAAGACAGTGCATCTGTCCATCCTTCTAAAAGGAGATCAAGAGCGCTGGGCATGTTTGGGAAATCAACATGTGCTTCAGTGACTTTCACACTCAGAGCACTGAACTACCTGGCCCATATGATATATTTCCAGAGGGACTTGTCCAAGGAACTTACCAAGTCGGTCTTAGGTTACCTACTGACAGACATCCAAAAAACAGTGGAGTTCCAGCTGTCCACCTTACAGTCAGTGTCCAAAGTATCCATGTGTCAGATGATGGTATGATAAGAGCAGCAGGAACAAAGATAACCATCTGCCAGCATAGTTGAATGCAATTCTGTGACTTTGCTGAAGGCTTCAAGATGCCCTTCCATAATGCTCCCTTTGGTGGTTCAACACTGTTTGGACCAAGGGTTAAGAAAACTCACACCAGGAGCAAGCAAGATGGTAAGATACTTTCTGCCACTGGAATATGCTTCCCTACCTCATCAGAGAGCCTTTTCCAGGAACCCGAGGGGTGGTAAGAATATGTGGTTCAGAAATTCTCAGTGGTTCAACCAGGAATGCTCCTGCAGATAGGTCATCCAGAGGCAGAGGGGGGAGCAATTTCAATGGACATCATCCTAAAGGTAGAGGTGGACTGTAGAATCAGGAATGTTTTGATTCTGGAGAAATCCCTCTAGCTCTTCTGAGGGACTGCATGAATACCACATTCTGGAGGTAGTCAGGGCTGCTTATCCCTGCAACTTCAAGTCTAGTAGGCCATCACACCACATACTTGAATGCTGAGGATAATCACCAGAGGCTACATTGCTTCCTATATTTCTCCTCCACTAAAGGAAAGAAGAATTCCCACTGTGCCACCTGATCAAATGGAATCCACAACAGCAGAAGTCTTAAAGCTGTTGGAAAAAAGAGTCATCCAGAAGGTGTCCCCCCCCCCAGTTAGGAGTCTATTTCAGGTTGTATTCCAAAAAAGACAGGAGACCTAAGGCCAGTTTTGGACATCAGTCATCTCAATCAGTTTGTAAAGCAGGCAAAATTTTGGATGGTCACTCTTCAGCCCATTCTACCTCTTTTGAGGAAGGATGTCTGAATGTGCTGTATAATACTCCAGGAAGCCTACTGCCATATCAAGATAATGAGGTAATTCAGGACATTTCTTCATTTCCGACTTGCAGCCAATCACTTCCAATTCAGAGCACTGCCCTTTGGTCTTACCACAGCCCCCTGGGAATTCACCAAATGCATGCCAGTGGTTGCACCGTGTCTCAGACTTGTAGGGTTGTGGCTATACCAGTATTTAGACGATTAGCTCCTCACCAGTCCAACCAAGGATATTCTGGTCTAGCAATAGGACTTGCTCCAACTTCTACAGGAATTGAGAATTGCAATCAATTATCAAAGAGCTAAATGACACCCACACAACAGGTAGAGTTCATTGGATGCCACCTGAATATAAACAGTGAGATGGCCCACCTCCCAGAGTCCAGGATTGTATCTCTGTGTCAGGTAGCTTTTCAAGTTCTGCAGCACCCCTCACCCCTTAAAGACTTATTCTGTGGCTACTAGGGCTGATGGATTTGACAATAACACTGGTTCACCTAGTCAGATAACACATGAGAGCTCTTCAATGGACGTTTTCTGTACAATAGCCCCAGTTTTCACATCCTCTTCATGCTCAGATTCATCTGATGCCCATTTGTAGGTCTCACATGAGATGGTGGTTGACCTCATCAGTTCCTCTGGAAGGTTGGCCCTTTTTTCCACACACCTACACCTCCCCATGGCTATAATAAAAATGGATGCTTTCCTCCTGGGGTGAGGGAGCATTTCGACAGTCAAAGGTTCATGGTCACACATGGAAGCCAGTCTCCACATCATTGTCCTGGAGATGACAGCAGTTATCCTAACATTGCTGGCTATCCAGTACTCTCGCCCAAAGAATGTGATTTCCATCCAAACAGAAAACATGACATTAGTCTGGTACATCAACAAGCAAGGCAGAACCTGTTAATATGCTTTATGCTGAGAGGCCATGACAGTGTGACAGTTGGCAATGTCTTCCCATTGCTTTCTCATAGCAATGTATATCCTGGGAGTTTCCAACATTTTGCCAGACAAATTGAGCAGACCCACCCTTCTCCCCCATGAGTGGTCCCTCAGTCAAGCAGTGGAGAATCAAATCTTCAGCCACTGGGGTTAACAAAGCTGCAGTCTTTTTGCTTCATACCTAAACAAGTGTAGCAGTTACTTTGCCCTTATACTTCAGCAGGGACAGTCACCGAGGGATGCTGTAGTCCACAACTGGCCCCCAGGTCTCCTATATGCCCCCCCTTTCCTGTAGTAATAAAGTTTATTCAGAAAGGAAGATGCTAACAACATGATTTATTGTTACCAGAAATGCAAGGATTTCCACTCAGGTGGTTCATATTTTGTCAGCTTCACACAAATTAAGTATCAGAAAGTTTACCTCAGCAAATGGAACAGGTTTTTCAGCCTGGACAGCCTCTAAAGGGATATATCCCTTTTCAGTTCCTCTCCCTTCTCTTCTAAATGTCTGGTCAGATCTTTTACAAAAAGGCTGTAGCTTTTCAACAATCAAGGTACAATTAGTGGCTGTTTCCAAAGTCCATATTGAATACAGTCAGACTGTTATAGCTTCACTAAAGATTTCAAAGGCCTTCCTGAAAGGAAACCTTAACTATCATGCTTCAAGCAGTAACAAAACCTCTATTTGATTCTGCTGCAAAAACAGCTTTAAAGTATCTTTCTTGAAAGACCATCTTCCTGGTGGCCATCACCTTGGCGAGAAAGATCTCCAAGTTGCAAGTACTTTCTTGTAAACCTCCTTACCCGATCTTCCATAAGCATAGGGTTTCTTTGAGAACAAATCCCACATTTATCCCAAAAGTGGCATCTGAAATTAACCTTAGTGAAACCATTAATTTACCAGTATTTTTTTAAATGTTTCTAACTAAGGAGAGTCAATTCTGCATTTATTTGTAAAGGTCCTATCAACTAAATTTGTGCTCTAGCAACTTGGTCCATGGTCCACACATTCATATTCCATTACAAGCTGGATGCACAATCAAGATCTCATACATCTTTTGGCCCCACCATTCTCAGGAATATCCTTCCTCTTGATACCGCCCAAGGATTTTTGGTAGCCATCCCAAAGTTTGAATGGGAAGAAAAAAAGACAGCAATGAATATGAAAGCTATGTACTCACCATAATGAGAGATCCATGTAGTCTTCTTTTGATCCAGTTCAACATCCCTTCCTCCTTCTCCCTTCCAAAGTTCTCACCTGGTGCTCCTCTTTGATTGAATGACCCTAATCAGGAACCTTGTCATTATACAATCACAGTTGGCTGCAGTTTCTTTGGGTCATGTCCTGGTATAGATTATCGTGTTTTTTTTTTTTTTTTTTTGAGGCGATAATGAAAAATTGGTTCATTTATAAGTAGGAAAACTGAATCTGAGGTATTAAGAGAGATATTGTAGGTTGAGGAAGAGTCAGATCCATAGATCTACAGCTTCTAAAAGGCACCAAGGTTAGATGTAGTCAGACTCAATAACCCAAAGGTTGAACAGGGTGAAAAGAAGACAACATGGATCGGTTGTTATGGTAAAAATATAACTTTCATTTTTTCCCGACCTCTTGTCATTCAGCAACTGCTAACTCAAGGAGAATAGAAGTTGTTCCTCCTCAGAAAGAAGGTAGTTTGGATTCAAGAGTGCTTCTGATGACAAAGAAAGAAGCGTCACGGAAACCAGTCCTAGATCTTTCCTTTTTAAACTAGTTTGTGAAAGTTCCAAAGTTCAGCATGTTATCCCTTCACAACATGTTACCGCTCATTCCCCATTTAAGTTTTTTTTTTGGCATCCATAGATGTAAAAGATGCTCATCAGCACATTCCTGTAGCACTATTTCAAATGTTTCTTAGTGTTTTCTGTGTCTGGCTTACACTTTGTGTTCTCTGCATTACTTTTTGAGTTATCCACTGTTCCAAAGGTATTTACAAAGTTTTTAGCTCCAATGATAGCCTATAGCAGACTGCAGAATATTCACGTTTTTCCTTATGTAGACAAATTGTTTAACTTTGCAGAGTCTTTTTATAAAGTGTCAGGAATCTCTCAGCTGGGTGAGAAATCTCCTTGCACAGACTGGGGTTTCAGAGGACATACAAAAGTCATGCTTGACTCCTTCTCACAAGTGTTTTCGTAGGATGTCTTCTAGATACCTTAGTTCAAAGAGCTTTACCTTCATAGGAAAAGTAGATCCATATCTTGGGTTCATAGGTGCATATGTGTTTACTTGGCTAATGACTACAAGGGCCTTTTTAAGCCTAGCCATGCATCCCCAAGTCTCTGACAAATTCTGATACCCTAGATAAGTGTAAGAAGGGGCTTGGGAGATGAAACATTTACAAGCAAGGGCCTAGGAGATGAACCATTTACAGGTTGCCTGTGTCCATTAGAGAGAGAGGTGCAAAACCATGGATGAATTTCCTGTTCCCCATCCAGTTGTCCAGATTGCAGTTGAATTGGGTTAAGGAAGAGCTCAGCTTCACATGGATGGGGAGCCTGTTCCAGAGATGGGGTAATCTATGGGATACATACCTGTCTCTCCAGCAGGTGCTGTTTATATCACAGGCAAGGTTTAAGTCTTTAAAATGGATAGTTCTGGTGCTGCTTGTTTTGGGGATATGCAGGAGGTCCATCAGAGTGGGGTTTGGCAATGCCCTGTATGCAGGGGCGGCCCGTGCTATTGGACTGCCAAACTGCAGCCCCCTCAACAAAAGAACTAAAAAGAAATTTAAAAAAAAAAAGAAAAAAGAAAAAAAAAATTTTAAAAATTCGCGGACTTCGTGCATGCGCAGTAGTCCAGACTACTGCGAGTCTACTGCGCATGCTCCCGGCAGTCCAGGTAGGGAAACATGAGGAGACATCTGTGCACTTTTAAAGTGCACAGACTCGCTGGGAAAACGCGTCGGGGACGGACAGCAACACCAGCAGTCTGTCTCTCGCGTCGGTAAGGGTTAGGATCGCGGGAATCTCGCGGGTCTTTGGATTATTGCGCGGGCACATTTGGATTACGTTATGGAGAATGGGCAGCAAGGACAGGTAAGTGTGTTAATTAGTTTACTGTTTAGAATGGTAGGGAAGTTTATTACTGTGTAGAATGGTAGGGAAGTTTATTACTGTGTAGAATGGTAGGGAAGTTTATTACTATGTAGAATGGTAGGGAGGTTTATTACTGTGTAGAATGGTAGGGACGGGGTGTGTGTGTGTGTGTGTGTGTGAAAATGCCCCAGGTGCTTATGGTGGTGTGGTAGGGAATACCTCAGGCTTGAACCCTGTACCCTGTATGCAGGTGTTAAAGACTTGAGTTCCCTACCCACCACCATTTGTAAATAAATTGCAGATTTTTGCCTCATATTTGATCTGATCTGTTCGTCATAATATCTGTGGTTTGTAAATGTTGCAATGCTTGATATTTGATGGTGTAGTAGTAGCATTGTTGCCTCACAGCTGCAGGTTCTCAGGTTTGATTCTTGGCTGGGGTTCCTTCTTTGTTGGGTCGTTTGCTTGATATTTGATGGTGTAGTAGTAGCAGTGTTGGGGTTCCTTCTTTGTGGGGTCTGTTTGCTTGATATTTGATGGTGTAGTAGTAGCATTGTTGCCTCACAGCTGCAGGTTCTCAGGTTTGATTCTTGGCTGGGGTTCCTTCTTTGTGGGGTCTGTATCTTCTCCCTGTGTTTGTGTGGGTTTGCTTTTGTGTCCTCCCATGTTACAAAGACATGTCTGCATTATTTCTTCCTGGGCCTCTGCTGAAATTTGTTTTTTTGTTCCAAGTCAGACTGTCCTGATTAACAAATGTTAAATAAAATTGACAGGCATTTGAATTTCAGACTTCAGGTTTCTGAATGTTTAATTTCTTACATATTTGATGGTGCAGTGGCAGTATTGTTGCATCATAGCTACAGGATTTGTGGTTTGATTCTTGGCTGTGGTGCCTTCTTTGTGGAGTCTCCATCTTATCTCTGTGTTTGTGTGGATTTGCTCTGGTATCCTGCCATTTTACAAAGACATGTCTACAGTATTTCTCCCTGGGCCTCTGCTGAAAATTGTTTTTGTTCCATCAGAAGTGAAATTGACAGGCATTTGAATTTCAGACTTCATAGTCTTCAGAAAATACAAAGTAAAACAACTTTTTATTCTAGCAATAAATATATAGTAACAAAACCTTTTATTATAGCAATTTTTTAAGTTTATAAGATGACTATTTGAAATTTTTCCTTATTTTTGGGACTGTAATACCCTGTTAGTGGCTTTGTCCAGGTTTTTTGTGCTAAGGTTGACAGCTATGGCAAGAACTGAATTCACTGAATATGTTTGAGGGCTGTATTCCCTCATTACTGGGTTTGTCCAGGTGTTTTGTGCTAAGAGGTTGACAGCTATGGTGAGAACTGAATTAATTAAATGATAGCCATTTAAGTTTCAGTCTTCCTCTCGTTCACAAAACAACTGATTTGCCGTAGTGGTATGTTGCTCTTGACTGTTTTGCACAGGGACCTTGTCTGTAAAATGTACAGTGGTAACACAGCCTGGACATAAACCCTTACGTCACAAGATGGATCGCAAACTGGCTCTCAGACAGATCCCATAAAGTAAGAGTAGTAGGATCTATGTCCGAATCCAGACCAGTAACGAGTGGTGTGCCTCAGGACTCTGTCCTGGGGCCCCTCCTGTTTGGCATATACTTCTAAGAAGTACAGGCAAGCACGGAAGGGCTGTGGCTGACGAAGTTTGTGGACGACTGCAAACTGGGTGCTATAATAGAGTCTCCGGCTGACATAGAGATCCTCCACAAGGGCCTAAATGAGACTGATGCATGGTGTCAAAGCCATGGTCTCAAGCTAAATGCAAAAAAATGCGTAGTAATCCCCTTTGGAAAAAACAGAGTACCCGCAAACTACAACATAGGAGGTAATCCCCTGAAATCTGAAGAAGAAATAAGGGATCTAGGGACCCAAGTAGATAGTCAGCTTTCCTTTGATAACCATGTTGCCAAAGTGGTTAGAAAATACTTCTATGTGAATCATCTGATCACGAAAGGATGTAATGGTGCCCCTCTACTCTTCCCTCATCAGACCCATTATTGAGTACAATGCACCAATTGGAATGTACCTGGCTAGACATCTCCAGCAGCTGGAAAGACCACAAAGGTACCTAACCAAGAGGATTACTGACCTCAAACAGTTGCCCTATGCAGCACGATTGAAAAAGCTAAGACTGTTCTCTGTTGCATACCGCTTTCTCAGAGGCGATCTCTGTCTAACGTACAGAGCCATGTCCAACCCAGAATTGTTGAACATGCTCCATCTTAGCAAAACCAAATCTACTCGAGCTACATGCTCTAGGGATATAAACCTCAATACAACAATGAATAGAACATGCTGGAGGGATAGATTCCCTTCGCAGAGACTTCACTTACTATGGAACAGGGTCCCGATCTCCTGATCTACATAAGACAGAGCCCCTCACTATCACTCTTCAAGAGGAACCTTGATGAGTGGATGGGTAACAGAAAGTTCACACCAGGGATCACACCAACAGCACTACTAGATAGGGGCCAAGGGTACTAGCTGCTAGTACAATGGTCTAGAGAACTACTAAAGGGGCGGTGAATACCGCACAATGTGGCTGGGCTAATATATGCCTTCGGGCAGATAGCCCAGTACCAACCAATGAACCTATATATTCCACATTTTGAAGGTGGTATGGGCCTCCTTGAAATTGATTACATGTGTAGATGTCCAGTCATAGGACTGCTTACATATCTGCTGTCACCAGATCCAAACATAGTGAAAGTTTTGAAACTTGAAGAAAACAAATCAAAGATAACTTCCCTGCTTAGTTTAGCAGAAACATATTGGTGTCAGGTGGGAATTGAATTCAAACCAGAATTAGTCAAAAATCTGGCAGCAGCTGAACATGCCAAATAACAGAAGAAAGCATATATGGAGAAGGATGAGATATGAAGGCAAGAAATGTGGAAAAGGCATAAATATAGCTGCAAGTACAGAAAACTCCTGGAACAACCTCATGCCGACCAGGATCTGATGCAGGAATGTTTACGGAGAAGTGAATTTAAACCTAAAGATGAAATGTTAATTATAGTGCTCAGGAAAGTAAACTACATACACGTTGCTTTACAAAGTCCATTGAACGTGTAGGCAAAAAAGACAAATGAGGGTTATGTAAAACAGAACTGGAAACCATTGCACATCTTGTCACTGGGTTTGACACACTAATGGGAGAGGGCCTGTATACTGAAAGACATAATATTGTGGCAAGACTGTTGTACTGGGGATTGTGCAAACATTATAATACTGAAATAGCTGAGAAGCGCTGGAAACATGAGCCACAAAGCATTATAGAAAATGATGCAAGCTTCTATCACATTACCAAGAGTTCAAAAAATATATGCCAGAAAGCCAGATATAGTAGTCCATGAAAAGAAGATAAAAATAGCATTGATCATTGAAACTACTGCACCCAGAGATTACAGTGTCTTACATACAGAGAGACACAAAGCCATAAAATACCAGGATTTGCAGGCAGGCATGAGGGCAGTGTGGAAGGATACCCAGACAGTTCCAATAGTAGTAGGAGCAATGGGTCTCTTGAAGAATTTACAGTCTTATTTAAATATCCTACTGATACATGTAACTCCATATGAATTACAGAAGGATTCAGTTCTGGGCACATTGCGGCTGCTGGGAAAAGCACTTTTGGCTAACATCAAAGATTGAAACAATACTAATTTCATGAACTTTAATCATACATTTACTTAGGTACAGGGTTCATACCCATCATAGTATTAGAAACCGAAAAGACCTGGAGTAATTAAACTGTGAGATCCCCTGTCCTGACTGGCATTTATATCATCTGTTGAGTGTTTGTACTGAGACTGTAGACCCATGTCAACCTTCGAATGCTTTATTTTCTTACAATCTTCATATTTTGTCACCCTTTGAGTAGAATATTGCTTTGATGTAGCTTCTGTCTTTTGACTAGCTCAAGACTGCACTTGGTGATGATGTATATCCTCATCTCATATACAGATTCACAATCTCCTTTTGTGCTTTGGCCATCAATTACTGTTCAGTCCTTTTTATGCTGCAGCTGTTTGTGATGGATGTCTTTGTACTGCATACATCCTTGTAGCTGTCCTGGTTGATCTAAGTGATATTTTCTCTTCTGTAACCATAGAACCTTTTGCCATTTGGAAAGCTATTTCCTTTCAACCTGTGTTGTAGTATCCTCCTCTTGACAGTTAGTTACAAAAGCATCTTCAAGCCACTTCCAGGTGCCCAATGTATTTAATTCCTAACAGTGCATGCCTCTGTTACAGTATGCTGGCTTATAGCCATCTGAGACTTCTTCACAACTTTCATGCTTCGTTTGAGATGGTGTAACCTTGGTCTACTTGTCCTCTAAATTGTTTAGTAGTAAGTGTTATACAGCTTCAGTCTTCCATAGCTGCAGAACTGTTTCTGAAGCTTGGCAGTCACATTCTAGAATTAGGACAAAAGTTTGCATAGCCTTTGCTCATATGCCTTTTACTACCATGTGCCATTATATGCCTGTAACTTTGTAAGTATTGTAGTTGTAATTGCTAAATGAGCATCTTCTACACCTTAGTTTACCCCATTGCATATATTACAAGAGTGTTCTGTCCAGGAATTCACCCTTTCCAGGTCTGTCCATTTTGAAGTTTCATCATATACACTCTGTAGTCAACAAACCACAAAGAAACACCCAACATGGCTTCAGCATAGGAACCGCAAATACCAAAAGATATAGTTCAGCAATCTGGTGAAATGCCGAGGTACCTGAATAAATTGAATGCTGAAATACATCTTTTGGCATTTGTGGTTCCTATGCTGAAGCCATTTTTGGTGTTTCTTTGTGCCTTTTGAAGTTTCACCCATAATTCATTTGCTTGAGACTCTCTGTCCTACAGGTGAAGGATATGAAACTTTCAATGTTATGTTGTCCATTTTGCCTTCATTCTTACAATGATGAATTCAGAGCCGATTCTCTGCTCCGACTCGGCTGAATACATAACTGAAAGTCTCAAACCTGGCTTGTGGCAAGAAGGTATCCCACAATGCAGTGGTGCAATTCCCCAGATCTCGTTTGCCACTTTACGAGGTTGAATGCACTCATCTTGGCCGTGGCTAAGTTGTGACAAATGTTCTCTTAATTTTTCTCAATACTGTTATATTTAATAATAGATAGCTTATATTACAATTATATTTAATTAGTTGTGCATTTATTGTATTATAGTTAGATTGTGTTAGTTTTATCCCCTTGGCGCGGGTTTGTAGGCCTTCAGGTATCCCTTGTAGTGGTTGTTGTTTCTGTCGGTTAGTTTTATTAATAGCTCGTTTTAGTTACAGAGCTATAAGCCGGTTTAAGTTAGAGGACTTGTAGTTAATTGTCTTGTCTGGAAAACTGGACCATATAAGTTAGAGGCCCTTTTTTTTTTTCTCCCTGGTTGTCTGTTTCCTCATGTTTCCCATAGTTACCTTTCAGTGTAGCTTACAGTTCAATAGTTTATAGCAAAATTTTCTTGTTGTTGTTTTGCGGTCTTATCTTAACTATGTCTAGACCCAAAAGAGAGGGAACATAAGCCTTCGGGCTTTAAAAAATGTCAGAAGTGCTCACAAAAAATGTCCATCACAGATGGACATGTTATATGTGTCTATTGCCTTGGTGCTATTCACCTACAAGAAGACTGCACCTTTTGTCACTCTTTCAGTGCAAGAGTACTTCAAGAAAGAAGAAACAAATTGATCCTGAAAGGGCACTTAAAGCCATCCTTTGAGGAAGCTATCCATAGTTCTTCTTCCTCTTCTTCTTCTCCTTCCTCCAAAAAGGAAAAATCCCAGAAAAGACATCCACCTGCAACATCGGCTCAGTCGGAGCTGCCAGTCAAGCTACTTAAAATCTCTAAGGCTATTACCTCCTTGGCTCCACAGTCCTTGGAGACGGAGGTCATATTATTTGACAAGCCTGGCACTTTGGCTCCAAAGTCCTCGGAGCCGCAAGATACCTCTACTTGGAGCCAGTCCTTGGATATTTCACCGGTCTCTCCCACACTGAGATCTCCAATTCTCCATAGATCTCGCTCTCCATCCCTATCTTCCAGGTCCACCAGGAGCTTATTGGGCAATGACGTGGAACGGGTGGTGTGCAGACTCCTAAAGTCACCCGCGCCAACTAAATTATTCTCAGCTCCGACCCATTTGGTCTTGGAGCCTACTGTACCAGTTATGCCCACTGTTGCTCCTCCTCTGTGCCAAGCTGGACCTTCGGAGCCAGAGTGCTTGGTACTGCCTACTGTGGATCCTTCAGTTCCGAGACCACCTTCGGTGTTCCTGTAGCCAACTTCTCTCTCTGTGCCATCCGGGGAGTCTGGGAGCCGGGGTTCCCCAGTTGGCCCCGAGGGGGATTCTTGGCCCTGATCTTCTTCGATGTCGAGTCTACCCCTCGGAGCATCAGCCCGGGTTAGCTCTACTCCCACATCTGCCTTGGGTCTGATCTTGTTGGTTCTGGTGCCTTCCTCTGTCTCCTCGAAGCCGAGGGAGTCTTCATAGCTGGTGGGATCTGCCTTTGAGCTGATGAGGAGTGTGTTGTCTACCCATTCAGCACCACAGAGGGATACTGGCATTTGTCTCCCTAAGGCACCGGCTACTGTCTCAGCACCTCCCATTCCACAGGACAGCAGAGATCCAGACCCTCAGGATGCCCCAGTGGGCGAACCCCTCTCCTCCGAGGCCTCCCTAGAATATCCTTCTGAGGAGCCACCTCGGAAGAGAACTTGCAAGAGGAAGCACATAGACTCCCCAGATGAGTTTGTCACTTCAGACACTAACCTCGATGAGTCGGAAGGGTCCCCATAGTCGTCCTCTGATGATATCTCATTTGCAGATATTCTAGAGATCCTGAAGCAGAGAGGTGGCTGGCAGGCCACCACCCCTTCTAATGAGGAGTCAGTGTACCTGAAGGCTTTTGGGTCTCAACCTTCAGCCTCCTGGGTGTCTCTGCCTTTCAATGAGCTAATGGACCTGGTCAGTTCAAAGGCATGGGAGTCACCTGACACAATGGAACCAGTCCCTTGGAGGCCAAATAAATTCTTGTCACCTCCTCCGTGAAAGAATTTCCTCACTAAGGGGGTACCCGTAGATGCTATGGTGGTGGCAGCAGCCACCAGGAAGGAACTTGCAGAGACTTCCTCATCTGTTTATCCTCTGAATAAAGACTTTCGAATGATGGATAGATACGGAAAGCATGTCTTTTCGTCAGCGACATTTTCACTCTGATCACTGAGCTACCAATCCCACTTTACAAGGCTACAAAGAGATCTCCTGAAAGACCTAGGAGATACTCTATGAGGTACATTAGCTGCAAGGGTGAATGAGAAGGTCTCCTCCCAGCGGTCTATCTTAAATTCCGTTGTCAACTCCTCCATGAGGCTCATATCCTACGCAGCAGATGGAGCAAGCACGGCAGCGGGTTCCGGAATGGCAGCAGCCACCAGGAAGGAACTTGCAGAGACTTCCTCATCTGTTTATCCTCTGAATAAAGACTTTTGAATGATGGATAGATACGGAAAGCATGTCTTTTCGTCAGCGACATTTTCACTCAGATCACTGAGCTACCAATCCCACTTTACAAGGCTACAAAGAGATCTCCTGAAAGACCTAGGAGATACTCTATGAGGTACATTAGCTGCAAGGGTGAATGAGAAGGTCTCCTCCCAGCGGTCTATCTTAAATTCTGTTGTCAACTGCTCCATGAGGCTCATATCCTACGCAGCAGATGGAGCAAGCACGGCAGCGGGTTCCGGAGTTTCCCTTAGGCGACACTCCTGGATGCGCTTGTGCGATTTTGCTGAGCCCTTTAAGTCTACTTTCACTAACGTCCATTTTGATGGTTCCTCACTGTTTGGACCCAAAGTAAAAGACACTCTAACCTAGTGCAAGCAGGAAGGAAAAACTCTCTCTGCCATTGGTTTTTCTGTACTTTCAAAACCTTATCCTAAAGGCCAGAAGAGTGGAAAAATGTGGTTCAAAAGATCCCAGAGAGTTTTCCAGGATGCATGGGGAGATTCCTTCCCAAGGGGCAGAGGGGGAGGCAATAATAGTAGATGCCGCCCCATAGGCAGAGGGGGCCCACAAAACCAGGGTGACCGTGATCCTTTTGCAGACGCCCTTATCAGCACTCCTGAAAGGAGGCCCGACTGCTCTACTCTGGAGGCAGTCGGGAGATGTTTATCCATGTACCCAGAAGCCTAGCAAACTATCACAAGAGACAAATGGGTACTAAAAATAATATCCAGAGGATACTGCATTCTATTTTCCAATCCTGTTCCACACACCAGAACAATCCCAGATGTTCCACCCAATCTAAGGGAGCAAACAACTATAGAGATCCAAAAGTTGCTGCACAAAAGAGTCATCCAAGAAGTCCCCGCAGACCAAATAGGATTCAGAACTTACTCAAGATTCTTTTTGGTGCCAAAAAGAACAGGGGACTGGAGGCCCATATTAGACCTAAACAAATTAAACGAATCTGACAAAAAGTCAAAGTTCCGAATGGTAATATTGCAGTCTATACTTCCCTTTTTAGGGAAAGATGATTGAATGTGCTCGCTAGACCTTCAAGATGCTTACTACCACATAAAAATGGACAGGGCATCAAGAAGGTACTTACGCTACTGGCTGAGAGCCAGTCATTACTAGTTCTGAGCTGTGCCCTTTGGTCTCAGTACATCCCCCAGAGTGTTCACTAAATGCATGGCAGTAGTCACGGCTCACCTGAGGCTTCTAGGATTCTGAGTGTTTCCCTATCTAGATGACTGGTTCCTATCTGCCACCACCAAGCATCTACTCCAACAAGCCAAGGATCTAACTTTGGACATTCGCAATCAGCTGGGTATCAGTCAACTTTAAAAAATCTGCCTTGTTGCCCTGTCAACATATTAGATTTATAGATGCAGATCTAGACACCTCCTCTATGGTAGCATGTCTTCCAACAGAAAGAGTTGTAGCACTCAGACAACAGCTACTTCACCTCCTTCCCAAGACCAAAGTGAAAGCAAAGATAATTCTAAGATTCCTAGGAACAATGGCTTCCACAATTACACTGGTCCCTTTTGCCAGAATGCACATGAGGATCCTTCACTGGCTGTTGTTCTCCCAATGGTCACTTCAAGAGCTTCCAATGTCTCACCTGATCAGATTAACAGAATCATGCAAGAAAGACTTAAGATGATGGATACACTCCACTCATGTGACCATAGAGAGACCATTTGTTTCACATCAGCCCATAGCTACAGTGACCACAGACGCTTCCCAGATAGGGGGGGGGGGCATTATCTGGGAAGAACAATCAAAGGTACATGGCAAGAACATGAGGCTCACTTGCATATAAATGTCCTAGAGATGAGAGCAGGGCTTCTTGCATTGCAAGCACTTCACGACTCTCTCCCTCTAGGGACAATTGCGATACAGTCAGACAATATGTCTGTGCTTTGGTACATAAACAAGCAGGGGGGAACCAGATCTTACCCCCTTTGTCAAGACTAATAAAAACTCCTGATGTCCACCACGGCAGTAAAACTTAATAGTAAAATCAAAACTTTAATAAAAAGAATATAACATAAAATAAGAAGCCCTCAGTCTTCCGATAAGCGCTTTCGGCAAATAAGCCTTCCTCAGATCGTATAAAAAGGACTGTTCAGCTTTTGTATTTATAAGGCATCACAGCCATTCCTCATTTAGTTCTCTGACACGCCCTTGTTGCAAACCAAAAGGAGGCCAGCTAGCAGAGAGGTATAATTTCCTTCATTGTAATTAAAGGGGCAGTGCTTCTCTTTACTATAGGATTGTATATGAGAAAACTAATAGCTATAGATGTGAATACATTATATGAATGAAGCAACATTCAAGTAAACTTGCTAATCATATTCCTTCTATTCTTAAGTGCAGGTTTTAATGGCACAATAGTATTCAAGCCTGGTGATCTGTTTGCTCTTAAATTAATTATCCAGCATGTTTCCCTTAGCTCTGTGCGATTATGAACATCACCTCCTCTTGTGGTCTGACAGACTGCCTCTATGGCCTTAAATGCAAAGTAATGAGAAGGATACAGTACTGCGTGGGCTGCTAAGGCATTATTGGGATATTTCTGTTTGATGTCCCTCAAATGTCTGAGGATACATTCCTTAAGACGTTGATCTGTTTTGCCAACATAGAAAGCACTACATTGGCAGCAAGTCGCTAAGTATATGATGTGGGAACTAGTACAATCAGCATAAACATTAAAATTGTACTGTTGCCTGGAGTATGGATGTACAAAAACATTGGAGCTGTCAATGGAGTTGCAAGCTTTGCATCTTAAGCACTTGAAAGTGCCCTAGAATCGGGCCTATTTCTTTCAAATCCATCTTTGTTGCAAATGAGACGTTTCAAATTCTTCTTATTCTTGTATAGGAATCTGGGCTGTTCACCTACAATGTCTCTTATTTTGTCATCAGTTGTCAATACCGGCCAAAACTTCCTAATAACTTCACATACTTGCTTATTGTCAGCAGTGTATGTTAACAAACATTTAAGTTGCTGTGATTGAGTTTTAAGATCCAGGCTCTCATGATGACTCGATGTGGGTTCAGAGAAGTAGGGACGTCCCTTTCCTCTAATTAATTCCTGTGGATCATGCTTCAATCTTAGATCCTTTCTTTTATAGGATCTTTTACTTAAATGTGTCTCAATATTTCTCTGTTCTGCTACAAAGTCTTCATTCTCAGTACATAATCTTGAGGTTCTTAAGATCTGATTCTCAAAGATGTTATCAGAAATATGTCCCGGGTGCATACTCCCCCTATGCAGATAATGATTTCTCCAGGTTTCTTTTTTATGAATTCCTGTACTGATACCTCTATCAGGATGCAGATGAATCTTTACATCCAGAAATTCTATGGTCTCCGAAGAATGTTTAACAACAAACTCTAGAAAATCAGTGCTCTCGTTGATAAAGTTGACAAAAAGGTCCAATTGTGTAGAGCTGCCTCTCCAAAGGATAACGACATCATCCACAAAACAGCCGTAGTACACTAGATATTGTTTCTAAGTGCTGGGTATCAGTTCATTATGTTCCCACTCAGCCAGAACCAAATTAGAGTAACTATTTGCACATGGGGTGCCCATAGCCACACCCCATGTCTGCAAATAGAAAGAATCCCCATACATAAAGATGTTATTTTCCAATACAAGTTCCAGCAAGGAACATATTGGTTCTGCTTCCATACTGTTCCTTGCTAGGAAAGATCTTATTGCCTGTAGACCATAGTCATTCGGAATCACCGTAAACAAACTCTTGATGTCCATTTTCACTAGTAACAAATCTTCATATTTCTTGAGGTCCATTGTAACTAAAAGAGTTTTTCCAGAAAATCTCCTGAGTCCTTCAATACAGTTCCTGCTAGTGGCAGGGCCTTCTTTAATTCATTCTCCGTGTACATGGAAACAGGTTCAGTTACCCACCACCTACCAGAAACTATGGGACGTAGGGTGGGTCAGCTGGATCCTTGTGAATTTTGGGGAGTCCGCTGATGTATGGAAACATAGGTTTAGGGAAATCAAAGAACTCATATAGTTCTTGTGAGATATTTGCCTCTATCAATAGATCATATAGATGGCTACGAAAACAATTTTAGTTTTTAGTTACTAAGGACCTCAAGAAATATGAAGATTTGTTACTAGTGACAATGGATATCAAGAGTTTGTTTACAGTGATTCCGAATGACTATGGTCTACAGGCAATAAGATCTTTCCTAGCAAGGAAGAGTATGGAAGTAGAACCAATATATTCCTTGCTGGAACTTGTATTGGAAAATAACATCTTTATGTATGGGGATTCTTTCTATTTGCACACATGGGGTGTGGCTATGGGCACCCCATGTGCAAATAGTTACTCTAATTTGGTTCTGGCTGAGTGGGAACATAAAGAACTGATACCCAGCACTTGGAAACAATATCTAGTGTACTACGGCTGTTTTGTGGATGATGTCTTTATCCTTTGGAGAGGCAGCTGTACACAATTGGAACTTTTTGTCAAATTTATCAACGAGAGCACTGATTTTCTAGAGTTTGTGGTTAAACATTCTTTGGAGACCATAGAATTTCTGGATGTAAAGATTCATCTGCATCCTGATAGAGGTATCAGCACAGGAATTCATAAAAAAGAAACCTGGAGAAATCATTATCTGCATAGGGGGAGTATGCACCCGGGACATATTTCTGATAACATCTTTGAGAATCAGATCTTAAGAACCTCAAGATTATGTACTGAGAATGAAGACTTTGTAGCAGAACAGAGAAATATTGAGACACATTTAAGTAAAAGATCCTATAAAAGAAAGAATCTAAGATTGAAGCATGATCCACAGGAATTAAGGAGAGGAAAGGGATGTCCCTACTTCTCTGAACCCACATCGAGTCATCGTGAGAGCCTGGATCTTAAAACTCAGTCACAGCAACTTAAATGTTTGTTAACATACACTGCTGACAATAAGCAAGTATTTGAAGTTATTAGGTAGTTTTGGCTGGGATTGACAACTGATGACAAAATAAGAGACATTGTAGGTGAACAGCCCAGATTCCTATACAAGAATAAGAAGAATATGAAACGTCTCATTTGCAACAAAAATGGATTTGAAAGAAATAGGCCCAATTCTAATAGAAAGGGCACTTTCAAGTGCTTAAGATGCAAAGCTTGCAACTCCATTGACAGCTCCAATGTTTTTGTACATCCATGCTCCAGGCAACAGTACAATTTTAATGTTTATGCTGATTGTACTAGTTCCCACATCATATACTTAGCGACTTGCTGCCAATGTAGTGCTTTCTATGTTGGCAAAACAGATCAACGTCTTAAGGAATGTATCCTCAGACATTTGAGGGACATCAAACAGAAAGATCCCAATAATGCCTTAGCAGCCCACGTAGTACAGTATCCATCTCATTACTTTGTATTTAAGGCCATAGAGGCAGTCTGTCAGACCACAAGAGGAGGCGATGTTCATAATCCACAGAGCTAAGGGAAACATGCTGGATAATTTAAGAGCAAACAGATAACCAGGCTTGAATACTATTGTGCCATTAAAACCTGCACTTAAGAATAGAAGGAATATGATTAGCAAGTTTACTTGAATGTTGCTTCATTCATATAATGTATTCACATCCATAGCTATTAGCTTTCTCATATACAATCCTATAGTAAAGAGAAGCACTTCCCCTTTAATTACAATGAAGGAAATGATACCTCTCTGCTAGCTGGCCTCCTTTTGGTTTGCAACAAGGGCATGTCAGAGAACTAAATGAGGAATGGCTGTGATGCCTTATAAATACAAAAGCTGAACAGTCCTTTTTATACGATCTGAGGAAGGCTTATTTGCCAAAAGCGCTTATCGGAAGACTGAGGACTGATTATTTTATGTTATATTCTTTTTATTAAAGTTTTGATTTTACTATTAAGTTTTACTGCCGTGGTGGACATCAGGAGGTTTTAGTAGTGTTTGCCTTTTCTCTTCCTCATTGGTGTCCTTCACAGTGTAAGAAAGTTTTTTACCTATTGACCCTTTGTCAAGAGGCCCTAAGAGTTTGCCAATGTGCAGTTTCTTTCCCGTGCTTTCTAGTAGCAACGCACATTTTGGTGAAGTCCATCGTGATAGCGGACAAGCTGAGCAGAGCATTCTTAATGCCTCACACGTGGTCTCTCAGTCAGAATGTAGCAAAAGTGATTTTCCGAACATAGGGTCAGCCTTGCTGTGATCTCTTTGCAACTCCCATGAATGCCAAGTGTGGCAACTACTTTACCCTAATCCCCCCTCCAGGGGACCGAGAGATGCACTTGCTCACGATTGGCCCTCGGGAATTCTGTATGCTTTTCCTCCATTGCCTCTCATATCCAGAGTCATTCAGTAAGCACAGTACTCGGGAAGCAGGATAATTCTCATTGCTTCTTACTGGCCTTGCCAAGTTTGGTTCCCCTTCCTTTGGTCTCATCTTCAGAAGAAGCCTTGGACTCTGGACCCAGTGCCAGATCTGCTGACTCATATGTCAGGGGAGCTTCATCCTTTTCTCCACACCCTAAAATTGACAGCTTGGCTGCTCCACTTCCCAATTTAGTCAGGCTTCACAATTTCTCTCCTGCAGTTAAACATATCTTAATGTCCTCCCATAAAGCTTCCACTAGAAAGCTGTATTCTAGCAAATGGAAAAGGTTTTCCTTTTGGGCTCAAAAAAGGAACATTGATCTGTTTTCTGCACCTATCCATTCTTTTTTGGAATTTTTGGTGGAACTCTTCCAGCAAGGTTCAGCTGCAGCAACCACCAAGGTTCAGCTCGCTGCAATATCAAATTTCCACATTGGTGATTCTATCTCGAACTTAATGTCACACAGGCTGTGTAGAGCCTCCGTAAAAGGTGCCTCCTTATTAAGACCTCCCATTCTCCTTGGGATTTAAATTTTGTTCTGTCTCATCTCACGTTACCACCTTTTGAGCCCTCATCATCTTCAAACCTCAATGTCCTTTCCTGGAAGACCTTGTTTCTAGTGGCTATAACTTCTGCTAGAAGAGTATCAGAGTTGCAAGCTCTTTTTATTACACCGCCATATTTGATTTTTCATAAGGATAGGGTATCCTTGCGAACTAATCCTTCTTTCTTACCCAAAGTCTTTTCTCCAAACAACATAAATCAGTCTACAGAGCTTCCAGTGTTCTTTCCTAATCATAGCAACAAGGCAGAATACAAATTACATCAATTAGACGTGCATAGACAACTCAGATTCTATTTGCATAGGACCAAAGACTTTAGAAAATCTGACCAACTATTCGTATCCTTCTCTGATGCAAAAAAAGGTAGTTCAGTTTCTAAAACTACTCTTTCCAATTGGCTTTCAAATTGTATTACATTAATTTTTACCTCAAATCACAGAGACTTATCTTTCAAAGTGAAAGCTCATTCCACTAGAGCAATGGCTACGTCATCTGCCTTTCAAGCCAGAATTCCCATGGATAATATTTGTGCAGCAGCTACTTGGACCACTCCGCATACTTTTATCACTCATTACAAAGTGGATTTGGCCTCCAGGGACAGGGCCTCCTTTAGTTCCATGGTGCTTAAAGGTATACTCCCATGAGCCACCCAGGGTAAAGGTGCTAGGGACGCTGTCCCATCATTGTAAGAATGAAGTTGAGATAGGGCAACATAACATAAAGAAGTTATGTACTCACCATAATGTTCCATGTTTGTTGTCCATCTCGCCGTTCATTCTTACGAACCCTCCCTCCTTCCTCCTGCCAAAGACTACTTGTGGACCTGTTGGATGTTCAGGAGTTCTTCTGTTTCAGTTTGTTTCTTCTTCTATTAGGTATAGTATATATTTGTATGTATATATATATATATATATATATATATATATATATATTTAGTGTACATAAAGCAAACAAGATCTGGGGAATTGCACCACTGCATTGTGGGATACCTTCTTGCCATGAGCCAGGTTTGAGACTTTCAGCTATGTATTCCGCCCAGTCAGAGCTGAAAATCGGCTTCGAACCCATCATTGTAAGAATGAATGGCGAGATGGACAAGGAACGTTATGGTGAGTGCATAACTTCTTTTTATCAGATATGAAAGTTATATGCTTACTGTAATGATAGATTGGGGGGTTTCATATCCTTCACCATTCCCTCCTCCTTCCCTTGGCCTTTGGGTTTAGAAGAGACTATTATATTGTTTTGCTTTGTTCTTTCTCCCTTTCTCCTTTTCTGTTACTGTGTCCCTGCAGACTTCAAAGATCTGGAAATGGGTTGTCAGGCTCTGTGCATTGTGGTTAAAGGGAGGGGCTAGGATGGCCTGAAAAAGTTTTATGAGCTGGACTGACTAACTGTCTGCTGATCTTTGTACTACAGGTGAAAGATATGCAACTGCCAACACAGATCTACTGTTATGATAAATACATAACTTTTGTTTAAGAAGAGTGTTTTAGCCAAGATGTCATGGAATAAATGTACAGCACAATGGGTGCCATGATGCATGTAAACTCTGAGACTTACCCAATGGTGTGTGGGGTATTATTATTTGATTTGTATGTTGTTAATCAGTATCCTAGATTATCTGCATATACTGTTTATAGGCCAGAATTCAGAAATTTTACCACCTGGGCTAACCCCCTTTTTTACAACTGGTGGTAGCCATTTCCAGCTATTAGGCAGCTCTACTGCAGCGCTTACCTCAAAGAGGTTCAGCACTGTGATGGGCTGTCCCTCTGGCCTGCTGCAAATGCTAATCAGGCATTTTGAGAGAGTGACATATGAAAATTAACCATGTGTTCTCCCTTGGAAATACCTTATGCAGCCAAAACAATCTGAGAGTCACTCAGCTGTGTAAATCCTTACTGCCATCCGCATGTATTGGCCAAAAGTTGGTGGTTATCCATTACTCTCAATGGGACAGATAAGCAGTGCTGGGTATGCACGTATGTATGTGCGTGTGGCTTTGTGTGTGAGTGTATGTAGTGGTATGAGTGGCGAAAGGTGAGTCTGTGTGTGTGAGCATCTGAATGTGAAAATGGGTGGGTGCATGCTTGAATATGATTAGGTGAATGGGGGCTTTTCAATGTATAGTTAGTGCATATGCGTGCGCATGTGTGCGTGTGTGTGTGTGTGTGTGTGTGTGTGTGTGTGTGTGTGTGTGTGTGTGTCTGTGTGCGCACACGTGTCTTTGTATGTGTGCATGTGTGTGGCTGTCATACTTAAACTCCCCTTTAATAATGAGCAAATTCTGTGATACCAGGAGGGGGGACACTAGTCACCAGGGCCATTAAAGAAATCACAAAGTCATTTTGAAAGTTAATAGAACAAGAGGTTGTGCAGCATGAAAGATGTATGAAGGGATACCAGACACCAGGGGAAATCTTTAACAATATATTAAACCACTTACAAAGGTAACAGAACACAGATTTTGGGGCACGAAGTATGAAATGCCAGTAAGTATGAAACTTTAATTTCTGGCATTATTGACTGATTGTAACTGCTCATGATTCATGAAGGCCATAATTAAGATTTCCAGACAAAGTTATGGGGACCACTAGATAACACAATGGAGTATTTCTAAATGTTACTATTACTTAAGGCATCCTGGGATATTATCCAGATAGTATCCCAGGATGCCTTCTAAACAGCATGAAACATGACCTATAAGGGCCTCTGGAATTATTATTTAACTATAGCCTCCAAACAGGCTTTGTGACTCATGAATGGAGAAAGGCAACAGTCATCCCTCTGCACAAAGGTGGGCCATCTACATCTCCTGGAAACTACAGACCCATAAGTCTCACTAGTCTTATATGTAAAGCCATGGAAAGAATTATCATGTAGATGATCAACATAGATATAGTAAACCTCCAGACACTGGACCCAACCCAGTTTGGTTTCGTAAAGGGCAGATCATGCCTACTCATCCTTGTGGACTTCTTTGAGATAGTCATCAAAGCAATGGATGAGAGCAAAATCATTCACACTGCCTACCTTGACCTTGCCAAGGCATTTGACACAAAACCACACTCGGGCATTGTTGACAAACTCAAGAGGTTTGGCACAAACCCATATGTCACCCGGTGGATAGCCAATTGGCTCACAGACAGGACCCAGGAAGTTAGAATTGGGGTGTCCATCTCTACAAAGAGGCGAGTCACAAGTGGAGTCCCTCAGGGATCAGTCCCTGGACTGCCCCTTTTTGGCATTTACTTCTCAGAACTCAAGGCCAATGTCACTGGTCTCTGGCTGACTAAATTTGCAGATGATTGCAAATTAGGAGCTGTCATTGAATCTCACACTGACATAAATGTTCTCCAGGAGGGGTTGACACAGACAAACAACTGGTGTCAGAGTCATGGACTAAAACTAAATGCCACAAAATACATAATAGTATCCTTTGGGAAGTCATCCATCCCTGGTAACTATCATATTGACAACACACCCCTTAGAGTTGACCCAGTAGTCAGGGACTTAGGGACACACATTGATAGAAATCTAGCCTTTGATCATCACGTGTCTACAGTGGTGAGGAAATCATTCTATGTTGCACAACTTATAAACAAAGGTAGGGCATCTAAGTCTAAGCAAGTCATTGTTCCACTGTATTCAGCATTCATCAGACCTGTCATTGAGTACAATGCCCCTTCGGTATGTACCTAACCAGGCATATCCAACAACTGTAACGTCCATAGAGGTTCCTCACTAAAAGAATACAGGGCATAAGTAATATGTCCTATGCAGACCACCTCAAGGCCCTCTCCCTGTATTCTGTCTCCTACAGGCTTTTGAGGGGAGATCTATGCCTGGCAATACAGGGCATTGTCGGACCCCACTCTGATGGACCTCCTGCCTGTCCACAAAACAATCAGTATCAGAATTACCCATTCTAAAGACTTAAACCTTGCCTGTGATATAAGTAGGACTGGCTGGAGAGATAGGCATGTATCCTAGAGACTACCCCGTCTATGGAACAAGCTCCCCATCCATGTGAAGCAGAGTTCCTTCCTAATCCAATTCAAGTGCAACTTGGACAATTCGATGGGAAACTGGAAATTCATCCCTGGTTTGGCACCTGTGTCTCTGATGCAAACAGGTAACCTGTAAATGGTTAATTTCCCAGGCCCATGCTTACACTTATCAAGGGTATCAGAACTCATCAGAGATTTGGGATGCATGGCTAAGCTTAGAAATGCCTTTGTGGTCGTTAGCCTAGTAAACACCTATGAACTTTAATCCAGTGAAAGAATTAATAGAGCAACAGATGCATTTTATGACCAATAAGAAGACTGAAACTCTAACAACTGGGATTGTTGATTGACTGTATTCATTTGTGGTATACGAAGGATGGAGAAAAGTAAAAGACAACATCAGGGATAGTCTGGATGACTCTTTGGGTGCCCTTTAGTACGACTCAGTTATTACATGCAAAATGTTTACATGTGCTTCACTCTGCACAATATAATTATGCACTGGGCTGGTACTCAGCTGCCCCATTATGGCAGTGCAGTTCCCACTATTGCTCCTTCAACCAGTGACTATTTAACTCGTTCACTCCAGAACAGCTCAGATAAAGCTGCCTGCTTAACTCCACCATAGGAACAACAGTACAGCCTGAGGTCATTTTCAGAAAATCCATTTCTAATACCATACAGAAAACAAATGTTCATAACTCTTTAATTATAAGAGCTAGACTAAAAATGTAAATACGAAAGTTGTTCAGCAGACACTGATCTTTCTAACAGTGTAAATGTTTGTAGTGCATATCAAAGTCATTATTAAATATTTGGCAAGGAATGCTGATATTATGCTTATTTTTTACCTTTTTGGAAAAGCAAAGCACAATATCTTGGTCAATGTACCATGCAGACCCATACAATTTGAATTTAATTTATTAGTATACCTTAACCATTTCTGTGTGATGCTCCTTTTTTGAGATATTTACAGAAATATGATTAATATATTATTTCTCATGACTGATAAATAAACAAAGCATATCCCATCGCCTGTAACAGATAGAGCCTGCTGTGCATCTGAATGTCAGTTTCAAAATGATGCATCATTTGTGTGATCACCATGCTCCCTTGCAAAAATATGGGCATAATAATGAGAAGTATTGTAAATGTATAATTTTCATAATCATACAAGACTAAACAAAATGTGATATCTGTACATGTGTACAGTGCGCAGGCACAGTTCTTTTACCATGTTGTATGGAGTAACACTGTTTTCAAAATGAGGTGTTACTTGGCACACTGACATGCTCCCTTGCAAAGTTATTTACCAAAATGTGAAAAAAAATCATAATTTCCATAACCTAAGTCTGAAACAAACTTTGATATCTGCACATGAGTACAACATAAAGGCACCATTCTTTTACCATGTTAGAACTATCAATACTGTCTTCAAAATAAGGTATTACTTAGGTTATGGAATATTATGATTTTTTTTTCATATTTTGGTAAATAACTTTGCAAGGGAGCATCTGAATGTGCTAAGTCCGAAACAAACTTTGATATCTGCACATGTGTACAACATACAGGCACAATTCTTTTACTATGTTGGAACCAGCAATACTGTCTTCAAAATGAGATATTACTTGGCACATTGACATGCTCCCTTGCAAAGTTATTTACCAAAATATGAAAAAAATCATAATTTCTATAACCTGAATCCTAACAAAACTGATATATGTACATGTGCACAGCATTCAGAAGCAGTTGTTTTACCATGTAGACAAATATGATTGTAAATATATACATTCTTGGTGTAGCCAACATACAGCTGAATGGGTACACGTAAAGAGAAAAAGCAAGGTAAGAACCGCCACTCCACAAATGAACCCAGGACAGGCATGGGACATCAGTGGCAGGCAAGGCCATCTGATCTGTTCGATAGCTGTGCTAGCTACCCACCCAGACAGCTGACACTACTGCAGTCTCATGACCTCCTTCAGTGTCAGC